>NC_069504.1:499495087-499767587 GCF_027579735.1 Bombina bombina
CCAGTGGTATTATAGTACTGATGATATAATCCAAGTGTCCAAATAAGTGTGTATACTATTAGTAGTGATTCCTGTGTCCAAACTCGATATCCAAGAAGTCCCGCTGCTGGGATAATAACTAGTAAAAACAATACAATCCTAAAAAAGAAAGAAAAAAGAAAAACCAGTGTACAAAATGCCGTTTAGAGGCTATTGTTGTTGCACTCACCCAAATAAACAATCCTGAGAGAAATAGAAAGCCTCACAAATCCTGGTGGGGATACTGGTCTACGCGTTTCAGCCCTTATATAGGGCCTTTTTCAAGACATAATGAGGCTTCATAAAACTTAGACTTATAAATGGTATCTTCTCCAATCAAATCCTAACTGAAAGTAAGGTCCGCCTTTGTTATTGGCGCCAAATTTCTCGGTAAAACGTCACTTCCAGTTTTTAGTGACGTCTCTTCCAGTTTTTACCACTTCCGGTTTGCTATTTAGCATGGAATCCATTTTGAGTAAGGGAATACTTCCATTATTACCCAGCTAACTATGGGCAAACCAGTTTCTTATTTTATTAACGTTGTTTACACTTAGAATTTCTTATTGTCTCAATTTAGAGCTATGATTTGGGACAAAAAAGTGATTTTAGCTAACTGTTGGCCAGATTATGAGCGGCTCGGTAATAACTTGCAAATTATTTCCACCGCTCCCCTTTAATAGCACTGCTGTTACAGGTTTTCCAAAAACCTGCATTAGCGGGCAATATGGCAGCGTTGAGCTCCATACCGCACAGAAATACCAGCGCTGCTTTGAGATGGTTTTACGTGCTCGTGTACGATTTCCCCATAGACATCAATGGGGAGGGCCAGCTAAAAAAAGCCTAACACCTGCAATAAAGGAGCGTAAAGATCCGTAACGCAGCCCAATTGATTCCTATGGGGAAAGAAAATTTATGTTTAAACCTAACACCCTAACATAAACCCCGAAACAGCCAATAGAATGCAAGCTCAATCCTATTGGCTGATTGCATCAGCCAATAGGATTTTTTACCCTTTAATTCCGATTGGCTGATAGAATTCTATCAGTCAATCAGAATTCAAGGGACGCCATCTTGGATGACGTCATTTAAAGGAAACTTCATTCTTCAAGATCAAGCGAAAGAAGAGGGTGCTCCACGCCGGATGTCTTGAAGATGGAGCCGCTCTGCGTCGGAAGGATGAAGATAGAAGATGCCGTCTGGATGAAGACTTCTGCCCGCCTGGAGGACGACTTCTCGCCGCTTGGATGAAGACTTCTCCCGGCTTCGTTGAGGACTTCTGCCCGCTTGGATGAAGACTTCTCCCGGCTGGATGAGGATGGATGTCCGGTCTTCAAAAACTGTAAGTGGATCTTCGGGGATTAGTGTTAGGTTTTTTTAAGGGTTTATTGGGTGGGTTTTATTTTTAGATCAGGGACTTTGGGCAACGTTAATAAAATAAGAAACTGGTTTGCCCATAGTTAGCTGTGTAATAATGGAAGCATTCCCTTACTCAAAATGGATTCCACGCTAAATAGCAAACCGGAAGTGGTAAAACCGGAAGTGACGTCACTAAAAACCGGAAGTGACGTTTTACCGTGAAATTTGGCACCAATAACAAAGGCGGACCTTCCTTTCAGATAGGATTTGATTGGAGAAGATACCATTTTTAAGTCTAAGTTTTCTGAAGCCTCATTATGTCTTGAAAAAGGCCCTATATAAGGGCTGAAATGCGTCAACCAGTATCCCCACCAGGATTTGTGAGGCTTTCTATTTCTCTCAGGATCGTTTATTTGGGTGAGTGCAACAACAATAGCCTCTACCTATAAACAGCATTTTGTACACTGTTTTTTTCTTTTTCTTTCTTTTTTAGGATTGTTTATTACTAGTTACTATCCCAGCAGTGGGACTTCTTGGATATCGAGTTTGGACACAGGAATCACTACTAATAGTATACACACTTATTTTTACATTTGGATTATATCATCAGTACTATAATACCACTAGACACATACGCATATTTATTTATATATTTTTTGGGGTATTATATACATATTATCATTGGAGTTATACCTTTGGATTTTTTCTTATTTTTGATTTGGACACTTTAAAATAATATATTTTTTCACATTTTCTCACATATATTTTTTTACACCTTTTATTGCACGTGTACACGTTTGTATAGGTAACCAACCCGTATCCTTACCGGAGATCTATCCAGACATTGCACTATTTCAGAGCTTTCCAAACTTTTCATGTTGGTGACACACTTTTTAGACCTACATCATTTCGCGACACAGTAATTAAATCAGTTGTACTAGCAAACAGGAGGTTAAACTAACTTGTTTTAAGAGATACAGACACATACATAAATTATATAATAATGAAATTTACAAGTAACAGTATGTATGTGCAAGAATTAAAAAAAAAATTAACACCACCAATAGCTACTTACTATTTTAATAGGATGTATGAGGTTGATGGAATGAACACAGTTTCTGAATATTTGGTGGAATATTAGATAAAGACACTCGCATTTCATCATTAAGCATTTTTAAAGTTTCCACTTCCTATCCATATAGCAGGAGCAGCAATGCACTACTGGGAGCTAGTTAGTTGCAAAAAAAAACACACACTGACTTCCGACTTCAGCTCAGCGTTTAAGCTGCCGCCCTCAGAGCTCGGTGAGTCCGATTGACTATTGCCCGCGCTGCAAACACATTGCTGTCTCGCTCAATGACTACACATGCAGCCACGAGCCAATTAAGGAGACTACACGTGCAGTCAGGAGCCAATGTGCCGCCCAAGCCGCCAATAGGAATAGTTTCAGTTCCCACTGAGCTGCGCCAATTGGTTAAGATGATCTGTGACCCACAAGGTATCAATCACGTGTCAACCATGTGATATGCGTAGCAGGCAGGCGGAAAGTCAGAAACCCAAAAAATAAATAAATTTAAAAAAAATTGTGCTGAAGCAGGGACACACCAAAACACTCCTGCCGACACACTAGTGTGTCCCGACACACAGTTTGGAAAGCACTGCACTATTTAGACCTCTGAGATTGTCTCTTCTATTAGTGTATTCATTATTTGCACTTTATATCAATTACATTGTATACCAATTGTATTATATGTATTTCTATAACATTGAATCCGATTGTATAGCATTTTATCTGAACAGTTTTTGACCTGATGTGAGAGCAACCATTACTCTTTTTTATTATAATTTTTTTTATTATAATTTTTTTTATATGTTTTTAATATAAATAAATAGTTTTAAGCATTTTAAAACTACCAGTATCTATAATTATTTGCCTATATAGAAAGACAAACTGTAGGTGTTATATTATATATTATACATTATTAGATATACCATTGTCAAAATCACCCTCCTTTTCAGTCATCTTCTTCAAATAAGCCTCCAGCTTTTTGTCCATGGGATCCTTAAAAGAGCAGCTATACTCTACAGGGATTGTAGTTCTCTTAGTCAGAGTAGAAATAGCCCCTTCTACTTTAAGCACCGTGCGCCATGAATCTTTAATGGAGTCAGCGACAGGAAACATCCTTTTAAGGACAGGAGACGGGGAGAAAGGAATCCCTGGCTTCTCCAATTCCCGTGAACAAGCTTAAACCTGAAGTTTATTTCTTCAGTATCAGATAAAGGAATTATACTGTCCGAATCTGAGATCTCACCCTCAGAGGCTACCGACATATGCTCCTCATCAGACCTATGAGGGAGAGCAACCTGAGTAGCGGAAGGAGAAGAAACCTTACTATCTGAATCTCTAAATTTCCTCTTGCGTTTTCCCGTTAACAAAGGGAAAGCAGATAATGCCGCAGATACCGCAGAAGATTCCTGAGCAACAATTTCTGTAGGCAAATAAACTCCTCCAGGAGGCAGATAGGAACTGCAGGGCACTGCATGTGACGCCATAGAGGCTTGGGACGTTTGAGGAGAAAGCTGTAACATTGCCTGAACAGCATCATCCGGAGAGACATTTTGGCTCAGTGGGCAAAAATCTAATTAAACACTCTATAGTTCTAGCTAAACAAGAATCACATAATTGCATGGGCAAAACAATGTGTGCCTCCAAACATAGTAAACATCTGTCACAAGAAACATTATTCTGATCCATGTTTCACGAGTACAGAAAAGATTCCCACAATAAATTGATTGAAAAACAAAATAATAAAAATGACTGTCACTTTAAATCTTTTATTCCCCAGAGCGCTAACCACGCTAAATAGACAGAGAAAAATTATTACAAAAAAGTTTTACACCTCTGAGGTGCTCCTACCGTAACCCACAGGAGAATATCAGATAAATTTAACAATGTTAACCAGAATTCTTCTTCAGCGCAGAGGAAGACTTTGCTAATCGTTGCCGACAACGGAGAATGAGGGAAAGCTGTGACGCTGCTCCCCTCCGATACTACACAGAGAGCCAGAAGTCACATAATCCTCAGAGAAGGATAACTGCCACACACTAAAAGTGTGTGTTCCCTATCTCTGACAGAAGACCGGACGCCTTCCGGTACCGGCTAACTGAAATAACAAACAAAAATAAACACAGTAAAAACCACTTCAATATTTTACACAGTATGCACTAAAACAGCATGACTCATAAGCCACAGAGGATTAAATGTTCCATTTATAAATAAAATGGAAAAAATGAACCCCTAGTCTCACATCAGTGCCTGCACCCTGCTCATGTAATAATCCAGCCTAATGGATCATATTAAAAGTGTCCCAATAATACTGCAGCTGAAATCTTTTTAAAGTGCAAGTCTTCAGTACCTAGAAGACAAAAAGCACTTACATGCAGTCTAGCTGTCCGGCAGGGAGACATCTCACAAGGCGTGAAAGGACACATACTCCTTACAGAGACCTGTAGAATAAAGAAAGAACAGAGTAACCAACTCTGGCTTTCTATACCTAGGGCAGCAATATGTTAGGAAACAAAGGAAGCACAACCTTACAACTTACTAACTGCTTAAAAGCCACTACTACTCTACTGCAGGGATTGACATGGACACAGCTAAATCCCTTGTTTGCAGGGAAAAATATCCAAAAAGGAAATTAATTTCTTCAGACACCAAACTTCACCTCCTCCATTGACAGAGGCAAAGAGAAGGACTGGGGATTATGGGTAGGGGAGTGACATTTAAAACAGCTTTGCTGTGGTGCTCTTTACCTCCTCCTCCTGGCCAGGAGTGATATTCCCACTAGTAATTGATGACTTTGTGGACTCTCCATATCTTAGGAAAGAAATAGTTTTTTCAGCATACCTGCCACTACTACGCCCTTCTAAAGTAAGTCCAGTGTATACAGTACACACATATACATATACACACACATATACATATAGATACACACACACACACATACATATACACTAACAAATACATTTACACACATATAGAAATACACAGACACACATATACATACATATAGATATGTACACAAACACACACACATATATATACACGTATACAGATATATATATATATATATATATATATATATATATACACACACACAGGGTTATATATAGTAGTGTATTACCAGTCAGGAGCAGTAGTGTATCAGCAGCTCAGGAGCAGTAGTGTATAAACAGCTCAGGAGCAGTAGTGAATAAGCAGCTCAGAAGCAGTAGTGTATGAGCAGCTCAGGAGCAGTAGTGTATCAGCAGCTCAGGGGCAGTAGTGTATCAGCAGCACAGGAGCAGTAGTGTATCAGCAGCTCAGGAGCAGTAGTGTATCAGCAGCTCAGGAGCAGTAGTGTATTAGCAGCTCAGGAGCAGTAGTGTATCAGCAGCTCAGGAGCAATAGTGTATCAGCAGCTCAGGAGCAGTAGTGTATCAGCAGCTCAGGAGCAGTAGTGTATCAGCAGCTCAGGAGCAGTAGTGTATCAGCAGCTCATGAGCAGTAGTGTATCAGCAGCTCATGAGCAGCAGTGTATCAGGCGCTCAGGGGCAGTAGTGTATCAGCAGCTCAGGGGCAGTAGCGTATCAGCAGCTCAGGAGCAGTAGTGTATGAGCAGCTCAGGAGCAGTAGTATATCAGCAGCTCAGGAGCAGTAGCATATCAGCAGCTCAGGAGCAGTAGTGTATTAGCAGCTCAGGAGCAGTAGTGTATCAGCAGCTCAGGAGCAGTAGTGTATCAGCAGCTCAGGAGCAGTAGTGTATCAGCAGCTCAGGAGCAGTAGTGTATCAGCAGCTCAGGAGCAGCAGTGTATCAGCAGCACAGGAGCAGTAGCGTATCAGCAGCTCAGGAGCAGCAGTGTATCAGCAGCACAGGAGCAGTAGCGTATCAGCAGCACAGGAGCAGTAGCGTATCAGCAGCTCAGGAGCAGTAGTGTATCAGCAGCTCAGTAGCAGTAGTGTATGAGCAGCTCAGGAGTAGTAGTGTAACAGCAGCTCAGGAGCAGTAGTGTATCAGCAGCTCAGGAGCAGTAGTGTATCAGCAGCTCAGAAGCAGTAGTGTATGAGCAGCTCAGGAGCAGTAGTGTATCAGAAGCTCAGAACAGTAGTGTATGAGCAGCTCAGGAGCAGTAGTGTATCAGCAGCTCAGGAGCAGTAGTGTATCAGCAGCTCAGGAGCAGTAGTGTATCAGTAGCTCAGGAGCAGTAGTGTATCAGCAGCTCAGTAGCAGTAGTGTATGAGCAGCTCAGGAGCAGTAGTGTATGAGCAGCTCAGGAGCAGTAGTGTATGAGCAGCTCAGGAGCAGTAGTGTATCAGCAGCTCAGGAGCAGTAGCGTATCAGCAGCTCAGGAGCAGTAGCGTATCAGCAGCTCAGGAGCAGTAGTGTATCAGCAGCTCAGGAGCAGTAGTGTATGAGCAGCTCAGGAGCAGTAGTATATCAGCAGCTCAGGAGCAGTAGCGTATCAGCAGCTCAGGAGCAGTAGTGTATGAGCAGCTCAGGGGCAGTAGCGTATCAGCAGCTCAGGAGCAGTAGTGTATCAGCAGCTCAGGACCAGTAGTGTATCAGCAGCTCAGGACCAGTAGTGTATCAGCAGCTCAGGAGCAGTGGTGTATCAGCAGCTCAGGAGCAGTAGTGTATCAGCAGCTCAGGAGCAGTAGTGTATCAGCAGCTCAGGAACAGTAGTGTATCAGCAGCTCAGGAGCAGTAGTGTATCAGCAGCTCAGGAGCAGTAGTGTATCAGCAGCTCAGGAACAGTAGTGTATCAGCAGCTCAGGACCAGTAGTGTATCAGCAGCTCAGGAGCAGTAGCGTATGAGCAGCTCAGGAGCAGTAGCGTATCAGCAGCTCAGGAGCAGTTGCGTATCAGCAGCTCAGGAGCAGTGGTGTATCAGCAGCTCAGGAGCAGTAGTGTATCAGCAGCTCAGGAGCAGTAGTGTATCAGCAGCTCAGGAGCAGTAGTGTATGAGCAGCTCAGGAGCAGTAGTGTATCAGCAGCTCAGGAGCAGTAGTGTATGAGCAGCTCAGGAGCAGTAGTGTATCAGCAGCTCAGGGGCAGTAGCGTATCAGCAGCTCAGGAGCAGTAGTGTATGAGCAGCTCAGGAGCAGTAGTGTATCAGCAGCTCAGGAGCAGTAGTGTATGAGCAGCTCAGGAGCAGTAGTGTATCAGCAGCTCAGGGGCAGTAGCGTATCAGCAGCTCAGGAGCAGTAGTGTATGAGCAGCTCAGGAGCAGTAGTGTATCAGCAGCTCAGGAACAGTAGTGTATTAGCAGCTCAGGAGCAGTAGTGTATCAGCAGCTCAGGAGCAGTAGTGTATCAGCAGCTCAGGAGCAGTAGTGTATCAGCAGCTCAGGAGCAGCAGTGTATCAGCAGCACAGGAGCAGTAGCGTATCAGCAGCTCAGGAGCAGCAGTGTATCAGCAGCACAGGAGCAGTAGCGTATCAGCAGCTCAGGAGCAGTAGTGTATAAACAGCTCAGGAGCAGTAGTGAATAAGCAGCTCAGAAGCAGTAGTGTATGAGCAGCTCAGGAGCAGTAGTGTATCAGCAGCTCAGGGGCAGTAGTGTATCAGCAGCACAGGAGCAGTAGTGTATCAGCAGCTCAGGAGCAGTAGTGTATCAGCAGCTCAGGAGCAGTAGTGTATTAGCAGCTCAGGAGCAGTAGTGTATCAGCAGCTCAGGAGCAATAGTGTATCAGCAGCTCAGGAGCAGTAGTGTATCAGCAGCTCAGGAGCAGTAGTGTATCAGCAGCTCAGGAGCAGTAGTGTATCAGCAGCTCATGAGCAGTAGTGTATCAGCAGCTCATGAGCAGCAGTGTATCAGGCGCTCAGGGGCAGTAGTGTATCAGCAGCTCAGGGGCAGTAGCGTATCAGCAGCTCAGGAGCAGTAGTGTATGAGCAGCTCAGGAGCAGTAGTATATCAGCAGCTCAGGAGCAGTAGCATATCAGCAGCTCAGGAGCAGTAGTGTATTAGCAGCTCAGGAGCAGTAGTGTATCAGCAGCTCAGGAGCAGTAGTGTATCAGCAGCTCAGGAGCAGTAGTGTATCAGCAGCTCAGGAGCAGTAGTGTATCAGCAGCTCAGGAGCAGCAGTGTATCAGCAGCACAGGAGCAGTAGCGTATCAGCAGCTCAGGAGCAGCAGTGTATCAGCAGCACAGGAGCAGTAGCGTATCAGCAGCACAGGAGCAGTAGCGTATCAGCAGCTCAGGAGCAGTAGTGTATCAGCAGCTCAGTAGCAGTAGTGTATGAGCAGCTCAGGAGTAGTAGTGTAACAGCAGCTCAGGAGCAGTAGTGTATCAGCAGCTCAGGAGCAGTAGTGTATCAGCAGCTCAGAAGCAGTAGTGTATGAGCAGCTCAGGAGCAGTAGTATATCAGCAGCTCAGGAGCAGTAGCATATCAGCAGCTCAGGAGCAGTAGTGTATTAGCAGCTCAGGAGCAGTAGTGTATCAGCAGCTCAGGGGCAGTAGTGTATCAGCAGCTCAGGAGCAGTAGTGTATCAGCAGCTCAGGAGCAGTAGCGTATCAGCAGCTCAGGAGCAGTAGTGTATCAGCAGCTCAGAAGCAGTAGTGTATCAGCAGCTCAGGAGCAGTAGTGTATCAGCAGCTCAGGAACAGTAGTGTATCAGCAGCTCAGGAGCAGTAGTGTATCAGCAGCTCAGGAGCAGTAGTGTATCAGCAGCTCAGGAACAGTAGTGTATCAGCAGCTCAGGACCAGTAGTGTATCAGCAGCTCAGGAGCAGTAGCGTATGAGCAGCTCAGGAGCAGTAGCGTATCAGCAGCTCAGGAGCAGTTGCGTATCAGCAGCTCAGGAGCAGTGGTGTATCAGCAGCTCAGGAGCAGTAGTGTATCAGCAGCTCAGGAGCAGTAGTGTATCAGCAGCTCAGGAGCAGTAGTGTATGAGCAGCTCAGGAGCAGTAGTGTATCAGCAGCTCAGGAGCAGTAGTGTATGAGCAGCTCAGGAGCAGTAGTGTATCAGCAGCTCAGGGGCAGTAGCGTATCAGCAGCTCAGGAGCAGTAGTGTATGAGCAGCTCAGGAGCAGTAGTGTATCAGCAGCTCAGGAGCAGTAGTGTATGAGCAGCTCAGGAGCAGTAGTGTATCAGCAGCTCAGGGGCAGTAGCGTATCAGCAGCTCAGGAGCAGTAGTGTATGAGCAGCTCAGGAGCAGTAGTGTATCAGCAGCTCAGGAACAGTAGTGTATTAGCAGCTCAGGAGCAGTAGTGTATCAGCAGCTCAGGAGCAGTAGTGTATCAGCAGCTCAGGAGCAGTAGTGTATCAGCAGCTCAGGAGCAGCAGTGTATCAGCAGCACAGGAGCAGTAGCGTATCAGCAGCTCAGGAGCAGCAGTGTATCAGCAGCACAGGAGCAGTAGCGTATCAGCAGCTCAGGAGCAGTAGTGTATAAACAGCTCAGGAGCAGTAGTGAATAAGCAGCTCAGAAGCAGTAGTGTATGAGCAGCTCAGGAGCAGTAGTGTATCAGCAGCTCAGGGGCAGTAGTGTATCAGCAGCTCAGGAGCAGTAGTGTATCAGCAGCTCAGGAGCAGTAGTGTATCAGCAGCTCAGGAGCAGTAGTGTATTAGCAGCTCAGGAGCAGTAGTGTATCAGCAGCTCAGGAGCAATAGTGTATCAGCAGCTCAGGAGCAGTAGTGTATCAGCAGCTCAGGAGCAGTAGTGTATCAGCAGCTCAGGAGCAGTAGTGTATCAGCAGCTCATGAGCAGTAGTGTATCAGCAGCTCATGAGCAGCAGTGTATCAGGCGCTCAGGGGCAGTAGTGTATCAGCAGCTCAGGGGCAGTAGCGTATCAGCAGCTCAGGAGCAGTAGTGTATGAGCAGCTCAGGAGCAGTAGTATATCAGCAGCTCAGGAGCAGTAGCATATCAGCAGCTCAGGAGCAGTAGTGTATTAGCAGCTCAGGAGCAGTAGTGTATCAGCAGCTCAGGGGCAGTAGTGTATCAGCAGCTCAGGAGCAGTAGTGTATCAGCAGCTCAGGAGCAGTAGCGTATCAGCAGCTCAGGAGCAGTAGTGTATCAGCAGCTCAGAAGCAGTAGTGTATCAGCAGCTCAGGAGCAGTAGTGTATCAGCAGCTAAGGAGCAGTAGTGTATCAGCAGCACAGGAGCAGTGGCGTATCAGCAGCTCAGGAGCAGTGGCGTATCAGCAGCTCAGGAGCAGTAGTGTATCAGCAGCTCAGAAACAGTAGTGTATCAGCAGCTCGGGGCAGTAGTGTATCAGCAGCTCAGGGGCAGTAGTGTATCAGCAGCTCAGGAGCAGTAGTGTATCAGCAGCTCAGGAGCAGTAGTGTATCAGCAGCTCAGGAGCAGTAGCGTATCAGCAGCTCAGAAGCAGTAGCGTATCAGCAGCTCAGGAGCAGTAGTGTATCAGCAGCTCAGGAGCAGTAGTGTATCAGCAGCTCAGGAGCAGTAGTGTATCAGCAGCTCAGGAGCAGTAGTGTATGAGCAGCTCAGGAGCAGTAGTGTATCAGCAGCTCAGGAGCAGTAGTGTATCAGCAGCTCAGGAGCAGTAGTGTATCAGCAGCTCAGGAGCAGCAGTGTATCAGCAGCACAGGAGCAGTAGCGTATCAGCAGCTCAGGAGCAGCAGTGTATCAGCAGCACAGGAGCAGTAGCGTATCAGCAGCACAGGAGCAGTAGCGTATCAGCAGCTCAGGAGCAGTAGTGTATCAGCAGCTCAGTAGCAGTAGTGTATGAGCAGCTCAGGAGTAGTAGTGTAACAGCAGCTCAGGAGCAGTAGTGTATCAGCAGCTCAGGAGCAGTAGTGTATCAGCAGCTCAGAAGCAGTAGTGTATGAGCAGCTCAGGAGCAGTAGTGTATCAGAAGCTCAGAACAGTAGTGTATGAGCAGCTCAGGAGCAGTAGTGTATCAGCAGCTCAGGAGCAGTAGTGTATCAGCAGCTCAGGAGCAGTAGTGTATCAGTAGCTCAGGAGCAGTAGTGTATCAGCAGCTCAGTAGCAGTAGTGTATGAGCAGCTCAGGAGCAGTAGTGTATGAGCAGCTCAGGAGCAGTAGTGTATGAGCAGCTCAGGAGCAGTAGTGTATCAGCAGCTCAGGAGCAGTAGCGTATCAGCAGCTCAGGAGCAGTAGCGTATCAGCAGCTCAGGAGCAGTAGTGTATCAGCAGCTCAGGAGCAGTAGTGTATGAGCAGCTCAGGAGCAGTAGTATATCAGCAGCTCAGGAGCAGTAGCGTATCAGCAGCTCAGGAGCAGTAGTGTATGAGCAGCTCAGGAGCAGTAGCGTATCAGCAGCTCAGGAGCAGTAGTGTATCAGCAGCTCAGGACCAGTAGTGTATCAGCAGCTCAGGACCAGTAGTGTATCAGCAGCTCAGGAGCAGTGGTGTATCAGCAGCTCAGGAGCAGTAGTGTATCAGCAGCTCAGGAGCAGTAGTGTATCAGCAGCTCAGGAACAGTAGTGTATCAGCAGCTCAGGAGCAGTAGTGTATCAGCAGCTCAGGAGCAGTAGTGTATCAGCAGCTCAGGAACAGTAGTGTATCAGCAGCTCAGGACCAGTAGTGTATCAGCAGCTCAGGAGCATAGCGTATAGCAGCTCAGGGACCAGTAGTGTATCAGCAGCTCAGGAGCAGTAGCGTATAAGCAGCTCAGGAGCAGTAGCGTATCAGCAGCTCAGAGCAGTTGCGTATCAGCAGCTCAGGGAGCAGTGGTGTATCAGCAGCTCAGGAGCAGTAGTGTATCAGCAGCTCAGGAGCAGTAGTGTATCAGCAGCTCAGGAGCAGTAGTGTATGAGCAGCTCAGGAGCAGTAGTGTATCAGCAGCTCAGGAGCAGTAGTGTATGAGCAGCTCAGGAGCAGTAGTGTATCAGCAGCTCAGGGGCAGTAGCGTATCAGCAGCTCAGGAGCAGTAGTGTATGAGCAGCTCAGGAGCAGTAGTGTATGAGCAGCTCAGGAGCAGTAGTGTATCAGCAGCTCAGGGGCAGTAGCGTATCAGCAGCTCAGGAGCAGTAGTGTATGAGCAGCTCAGGAGCAGTAGTGTATCAGCAGCTCAGGAACAGTAGTGTATTAGCAGCTCAGGAGCAGTAGTGTATCAGCAGCTCAGGAGCAGTAGTGTATCAGCAGCTCAGGAGCAGTAGTGTATCAGCAGCTCAGGAGCAGCAGTGTATCAGCAGCACAGGAGCAGTAGCGTATCAGCAGCTCAGGAGCAGCAGTGTATCAGCAGCACAGGAGCAGTAGCGTATCAGCAGCACAGGAGCAGTAGCGTATCAGCAGCTCAGGAGCAGTAGTGTATCAGCAGCTCAGTAGCAGTAGTGTATGAGCAGCTCAGGAGCAGTAGTGTAACAGCAGCTCAGGAGCAGTAGTGTATCAGCAGCTCAGGAGCAGTAGTGTATCAGCAGCTCAGAAGCAGTAGTGTATGAGCAGCTCAGGAGCAGTAGTGTATCAGAAGCTCAGAAGCAGTAGTGTATGAGCAGCTCAGGAGCAGTAGCGTATCAGCAGCTCAGGAGCAGCAGTGTATCAGCAGCACAGGAGCAGTAGCGTATCAGCAGCACAGGAGCAGTAGCGTATCAGCAGCTCAGGAGCAGTAGCGTATCAGCAGCTCAGAAGCAGTAGCGTATCAGCAGCTCAGGAGCAGTAGTGTATCAGCAGCTCAGGAGCAGTAGTGTATCAGCAGCTCAGGAGCAGTAGTGTATGAGCAGCTCAGGAGCAGTAGTGTATCAGCAGCTCAGGAGCAGTAGTGTATCAGCAGCTCAGGAGCAGTAGTGTATCAGCAGCTCAGGAGCAGTAGTGTATCAGCAGCTCAGGAGCAGCAGTGTATCATCAGCACAGGAGCAGTAGCGTATCAGCAGCTCAGGAGCAGAAGTGTATCAGCAGCACAGGAGCAGTAGCGTATCAGCAGCACAGGAGCAGTAGCGTATCAGCAGCTCAGGAGCAGTAGTGTATCAGCAGCTCAGTAGCAGTAGTGTATGAGCAGCTCAGGAGTAGTAGTGTAACAGCAGCTCAGGAGCAGTAGTGTATCAGCAGCTCAGGAGCAGTAGTGTATCAGCAGCTCAGAAGCAGTAGTGTATGAGCAGCTCAGGAGCAGTAGTGTATCAGAAGCTCAGAACAGTAGTGTATGAGCAGCTCAGGAGCAGTAGTGTATCAGCAGCTCAGGAGCAGTAGTGTATCAGCAGCTCAGGAGCAGTAGTGTATCAGCAGCTCAGGAGCAGTAGTGTATCAGTAGCTCAGGAGCAGTAGTGTATCAGCAGCTCAGTAGCAGTAGTGTATGAGCAGCTCAGGAGCAGTAGTGTATGAGCAGCTCAGGAGCAGTAGTGTATCAGCAGCTCAGGAGCAGTAGCGTATCAGCAGCTCAGGAGCAGTAGCGTATCAGCAGCTCAGGAGCAGTAGTGTATCAGCAGCTCAGGAGCAGTAGTGTATGAGCAGCTCAGGAGCAGTAGTATATCAGCAGCTCAGGAGCAGTAGCGTATCAGCAGCTCAGGAGCAGTAGTGTATGAGCAGCTCAGGAGCAGTAGCGTATCAGGAGCTCAGGAGCAGTAGTGTATCAGCAGCTCAGGAACAGTAGTGTATCAGCAGCTCAGGACCAGTAGTGTATCAGCAGCTCAGGAGCAGTGGTGTATCAGCAGCTCAGGAGCAGTAGTGTATCAGCAGCTCAGGAGCAGTAGTGTATCAGCAGCTCAGGAACAGTAGTGTATCAGCAGCTCAGGAGCAGTAGTGTATCAGCAGCTCAGGAGCAGTAGTGTATCAGCAGCTCAGCAACAGTAGTGTATCAGCAGCTCAGGACCAGTAGTGTATCAGCAGCTCAGGAGCAGTAGCGTATAAGCAGCTCAGGACCAGTAGTGTATCAGCAGCTCAGGAGCAGTAGCGTATAAGCAGCTCAGGAGCAGTAGCGTATCAGCAGCTCAGGAGCAGTTGCGTATCAGCAGCTCAGGAGCAGTGGTGTATCAGCAGCTCAGGAGCAGTAGTGTATCAGCAGCTCAGGAGCAGTAGTGTATCAGCAGCTCAGGAGCAGTAGTGTATGAGCAGCTCAGGAGCAGTAGTGTATCAGCAGCTCAGGAGCAGTAGTGTATGAGCAGCTCAGGGGCAGTAGTGTATCAGCAGCTCAGGGGCAGTAGCGTATCAGCAGCTCAGGAGCAGTAGTGTATGAGCAGCTCAGGGGCAGTAGTGTATCAGCAGCTCAGGAGCAGTAGTGTATGAGCAGCTCAGGAGCAGTAGTGTATCAGCAGCTCAGGGGCAGTAGTCGTATCAGCAGCTCAGGAGCATTAGTGTATGAGCAGCTCAGGAGCAGTAGTGTATCAGCAGCTCAGGATCAGTAGTGTATGAGCAGCTCAGGAGCAGTAGTGTATCAGCAGCTCAGGAGCAGTAGTGTATCAGCAGCTCAGGAGCAGTAGTGTATCAGCAGCTCAGGAGCAGCAGTGTATCAGCAGCACAGGAGCAGTAGCGTATCAGCAGCTCAGGAGCAGCAGTGTATCAGCAGCACAGGAGCAGTAGCGTATCAGCAGCTCAGGAGCAGTAGCGTATCAGCAGCTCAGGAGCAGTAGTGTATCAGCAGCTCAGTAGCAGTAGTGTATGAGCAGCTCAGGAGCAGTAGTGTAACAGCAGCTCAGGAGCAGTAGTGTATCAGCAGCTCAGGAGCAGTAGTGTATCAGCAGCTCAGGAGCAGTAGTGTATGAGCAGCTCAGGAGCAGTAGTGTATCAGAAGCTCAGAAGCAGTAGTGTATGAGCAGCTCAGGAGCAGTAGTGTATCAGCAGCTCAGGAGCAGTAGTGTATCAGCAGCTCAGGAGCAGTAGTGTATCAGCAGCTCAGGAGCAGTAGTGTATCAGCAGCTCAGGAGCAGTAGTGTATCAGCAGCTCAGGAGCAGTAGTGTATGAGCAGCTCAGGAGCAGTAGTGTATCAGCAGCTCAGGAGCAGTAGTGTATCAGCAGCTCAGGAGCAGTAGTGTATCAGCAGCTCAGGAGCAGTAGCGTATCAGCAGCTCAGGAGCAGTAGCGTATCAGCAGCTCAGGAGCAGTAGTGTATCAGCAGCTCAGGAGCAGTAGTGTATGAGCAGCTCAGGAGCAGTAGTATATCAGCAGCTCAGGAGCAGTAGCGTATCAGCAGCTCAGGAGCAGTAGTGTATCAGCAGCTCAGGAGCAGTAGCGTATCAGCAGCTCAGGAGCAGTAGTGTATCAGCAGCTCAGGAGCAGTGGTGTATCAGCAGCTCAGGAGCAGTAGTGTATCAGCAGCTCAGGAGCAGTAGTGTATCAGCAGCTCAGGAACAGTAGTGTATCAGCAGCTCAGGAGCAGTAGTGTATTAGCAGCTCAGGAGCAGTAGTGTATCAGCAGCTCAGGAACAGTAGTGTATCAGCAGCTCAGGACCAGTAGTGTATCAGCAGCTCAGGAGCAGTAGCGTATCAGCAGCTCAGGAGCAGTAGCGTATCAGCAGCTCAGGAGCAGTTGCGTATCAGCAGCTCAGGAGCAGTGGTGTATCAGCAGCTCAGGAGCAGTAGTGTATCAGCAGCTCAGGAGCAGTAGTGTATCAGCAGCTCAGGAGCAGTAGTGTATGAGCAGCTCAGGAGCAGTAGTGTATCAGCAGCTCAGGAGCAGTAGTGTATGAGCAGCTCAGGAGCAGTAGTGTATCAGCAGCTCAGGAGCAGTAGCGTATCAGCAGCTCAGGAGCAGTAGTGTATCAGCAGCTCAGGAGCAGTAGTGTATCAGCAGCTCAGGAGCAGTAGTGTATCAGCAGCTCAGGAGCAGTAGTGTATCAGCAGCTCAGGAGCAGTAGCGTATCAGCAGCTCAGGAGCAGTAGTGTATCAGCAGCTCAGGAGCAGTAGTGTATCAGCAGCTCAGGAGCAGTAGTGTATCAGCAGCTCAGGAGCAGTAGTGTATCAGCAGCTCAGGAGCAGTAGTGTATCAGCAGCTCAGGAGCAGTAGTGTATCAGCAGCTCAGGAGCAGTAGTGTATCAGCAGCTCAGGAGCAGTAGTGTATCAGCAGCTCAGGAGCAGTAGTGTATCAGCAGCTCAGGAGCAGTAGTGTATCAGCAGCTCAGGAGCAGTAGTGTATCAGCAGCTCAGGAGCAGTAGTGTATCAGCAGCTCAGGAGCAGTAGTGTATCAGCAGCTCAGGAGCAGTAGTGTATCAGCAGCTCAGGAGCAGTAGTGTATCAGCAGCTCAGGAGCAGTAGTGTATCAGCAGCTCAGGAGCAGTAGTGTATCAGCAGCTCAGGAGCAGTAGCGTATCAGCAGCTCAGGAGCAGTAGTGTATCAGCAGCTCAGGAGCAGTAGTGTATCAGCAGCTCAGGAGCAGTAGTGTATCAGCAGCTCAGGAGCAGTAGTGTATCAGCAGCTCAGGAGCAGTAGTGTATCAGCAGCTCAGGAGCAGTAGTGTATCAGCAGCTCAGGAGCAGTAGTGTATGAGCAGCTCAGGAGCAGTAGTGTATCAGCAGCTCAGGAGCAGTAGTGTATCAGCAGCTCAGGAGCAGTAGTGTATCAGCAGCTCAGGAGCAGTAGTGTATCAGCAGCTCAGGAGCAGTAGTGTATCAGCAGCTCGAGGAGCAGTAGTGTATCAGCAGCTCAGGAGCAGTAGTGTATCAGCAGCTCAGGAGCAGTAGTGTATCAGCAGCTCAGGAGCAGTAGTGTATCAGCAGCTCAGGAGCAGTAGCGTATCAGCAGCTCAGGAGCAGTAGTGTATCAGCAGCTCAGGAGCAGTAGTGTATCAGCAGCTCAGGAGCAGTAGTGTATCAGCAGCTCAGGAGCAGTAGTGTATCAGCAGCTCAGGAGCAGTAGAGTATCAGCAGCTCAGGAGCAGTAGTGTATCAGCAGCTCAGGAGCAGTAGTGTATCAGCAGCTCAGGAGCAGTAGTGTATTAGCAGCTCAGGAGCAGTAGTGTATCAGCAGCTCAGGAGCAGTAGTGTATCAGCAGCTCAGGGCAGTAGCGTATCAGCAGCTCAGGAGCAGTAGTGTATCAGCAGCTCAGGAGCAGTAGTGTATCAGCAGCTCAGGAGCAGTAGTGTATCAGCAGCTCAGGAGCAGTAGTGTATCAGCAGCTCAGGAGCAGTAGTGTATCAGCAGCTCAGGAGCAGTAGTGTATCAGCAGCTCAGGAGCAGTAGCGTATCAGCAGCTCAGGAGCAGTAGTGTATTAGCAGCTCAGGAGCAGTAGTGTATCAGCAGCTCAGGAGCAGTAGTGTATCAGCAGCTCAGGAGCAGTAGTGTATCAGCAGCTCAGGAGCAGTAGTGTATCAGCAGCTCAGGAGCAGTAGTGTATCAGCAGCTCAGGAGCAGTAGTGTATCAGCAGCTCAGGAGCAGTAGTGTATCAGCAGCTCAGGAGCCAGTAGTGTATCAGCAGCTCAGGGAGCAGTAGTGTATCAGCAGCTCAGGAGCAGTAGTGTATCAGCAGCTCAGGAGCAGTAGTGTATCAGCAGCTCAGGAGCAGTAGTGTATCAGCAGCTCAGGAGCAGTAGTGTATCAGCAGCTCAGGAGCAGTAGTGTATGAGCAGCTCAGGAGCAGTAGTGTATCAGCAGCTCAGGAGCAGTAGTGTATCAGCAGCTCAGGAGCAGTAGTGTATCAGCAGCTCAGGAGCAGTAGTGTATCAGCAGCTCAGGAGCAAGTAGTGTATCAGGCAGCTCAGGAGCTGAAGTGTAATCAGCAGCACAGTAGCAGTAGAGTATCAGCAGCTCAGGAGCAGTAGTGTATCAGCAGCTCAGGAGCAATAGTGTATAGCAGCTCAGGAGCAGATAGTGTATTAGCAGCACAGGAGCAGTAGTGTATCAGCAGCTCAGGAGCAGGTAGTGTATCAGCAGCTCAGGAGCAGTAGTGTATCAGCAGCTCAGAAGCAGTAGTGTATCAGCAGCTCAGGAGCAGTAGTGTATCAGCAGCTCAGAGCAAGTAGTGTTATCGAGCAGCTCAGGAGCAGTAGTGTATCAGCAGCTCAGGAGCAGTAGTGTCTCAGCAGCTCAGGAGCAGTAGTGTATAAGCAGCTCAGGAGCAGTAGTGTATCAGCAGCTCAGGAGCAGTAGTGTATCAGCAGCTCAGGAGCAGTAGTGTATGAGCAGCTCAGGAGCAGTAGTGTATCAGCAGCTCAGGGAGCAGTAGTGTATCAGCAGCTCAGGAGCAGTAGTGTATCAGCAGCTCAGGAGCAGTAGTGTATCAGCAGCTCAGGAGCAGTAGTGTATGAGCAGCTCAGGAGCAGTAGTGTATCAGCAGCTCAGGAGCAGTAGTGTATCAGCAGCTCAGGAGCAGTAGTGTATGCAGCAGCTCAGGAGCAGTAGTGTATCAGCAGCTCAGGAGCAGTAGTGTATCAGCAGCTCAGGAGCAGTAGTGTATGAGCAGCTCAGGAGCATAGTGTATCAGCAGCTCAGGAGCAGTAGTGTATCAGCAGCTCAGGAGCAGTAGTGTATCAGCAGCTCAGGAGCAGTAGCGTATCAGCAGCTCAGGAGCAGTAGTGTATCAGCAGCTCAGGAGCCAGTAGTGTATCAGCAGCTCAGGAGCAGTAGTGTATCAGCAGCTCAGGAGCAGTAGTGTATCAGCAGCTCAGGAGCAGTAGTGTATCAGCAGCTCAGGAGCAGATAGTGTATCAGGCGACTCAGAGGGCAGTAGTGTATCAGCAGCTCAGTAGTAGTAGTGTATCAGCAGCTCAGGGGCAGTAGTGTATCAGCAGCTCAGGAGCAGTAGTGTATCAGCAGCTCAGGAGCAGTAGTGTGTCAGCAGCTCAGGAGCAGTAGTGTATCAGCAGCTCAGGAGCAGTAGTGTATCGAGCAGCTCAGGAGCAGTAGTGTATCAGCAGCTCAGTAGCAGTAGTGTATCAGCAGCTCAGGAGCAGTAGTGTATCAGCAGCTCAGGAGCAATAGTGTATCAGCAGCTCAGGAGCAGTAGTGTATTAGCAGCTCAGGAGCAGTTGTGTATCAGCAGCTCAGGAGCAGTAGTGTATCAGCAGCTCAGGAGCAAGTAGTTATCAGCAGCTCAGGCGGCAGTAGTGTATCAGCAGCTCAGGAGCAGTAGTGTATCAGCAGCTCAGGAGCAGTTGGTTGATCAGCTCAGGAGCAGTAGCGTATCAGCAGCTCAGGACCAGTAGTGTATCAGCAGCTCAGGAGCAGTAGTGTATCAGCAGCTCAGGAGCAGTAGTGTATCAGCAGCTCAGGAGCAGTAGTGTATCAGCAGGCTCAGGAGCAGTAGTGTATCAGCAGCTCAGGAGCAGTAGTGTATCAGCAGCTCAGGAGCAGTAGTGTATCAGCAGCTCAGGAGCAGTAGTGTATTCAGCAGCTCAGGAGCAGTAGTGTAATCAGCAGCTCAGGAGCAGTAGTGTATCAGCAGCTCAGGAGCAGTAGTGTATCAGCAGCTCAGGAGCAGTAGTGTATCAGCAGCTCAGGAGCAGTTGTGTATCAGCAGCTCAGGAGCAGTAGTGTATCAGCAGCTCAGGAGCAGTAGTGTATCAGCAGCTCAGGAGCAGTAGTGTATCAGCAGCTCAGGAGCAGTAGTGTATCAGCAGCTCAGGAGCAGTAGTGTATCAGCAGCTCAGGAGCAGTAGTGTATCAGCAGCTCAGGAGCAGTAGTGTATCAGCAGCTCAGGGGCAGTAGTGTATCAGCAGCTCAGGAGCAGTAGTGTATCAGGCGCTCAGGGGCAGTAGTGTATCAGCAGCTCAGGAGCAGTAGTGTGTGAGCAGCTCAGGAGCAGTAGTGTATCAGCAGCTCAGGGGCAGTAGTGTATCAGCAGCTCAGGAGCAGTAGTGTATCAGCAGCTCAGAAGCAGTAGTGTATGAGCAGCTCAGGAGCAGTAATGTATCAGCAGCTCAGTAGCAGTAGTGTATGAGCAGCTCAGGAGCAGTAGTGTATGAGCAGCTCAGGAGCAGTAGTGTATCAACAGCTCAGGACCAGTAGTATATGAGCAGCTCAGGAGCAGTAGTGTATCAGCAGCTCAGGAGCAGTAGCGTATCAGCAGCTCAGGAGCAGTAGTGTATGAGCAGCTCAGGAGCAGTAGTGTATCAGCAGCTCAGGAGCAGTAGTGTATCAGCAGCTCAGAAGCAGTAGTGTATGAGCAGCTCAGGAGCAGTAATGTATCAGCAGCTCAGTAGCAGTAGTGCATGAGCAGCTCAGGAGCAGTAGTGTATGAGCAGCTCAGGAGCAGTAGTGTATCAACAGCTCAGGAGCAGTAGTGTATCAGCAGCTCAGGAGCATAGTGTATGAGCAGCTCAGGAGCAGTAGTGAATAAGCAGCTCAGAAGCAGTAGTGTATCAGCAGCTCAGCACCAGTAGTGTATCAGCAGCTCAGGACCAGTAGTGTATCAGCAGCTCAGGAGCAGTAGTGTATCAGCAGCTCAGGAGCAGTAGCGTATCAGCAGCTCAGGAGCAGTAGTGTATCAGGCGCTCAGGAGCAGTAGTGTATCAGCAGCTCAGGAGCAGTAGCGTATGAGCAGCTCAGGAGCAGTAGTGTATCAGCAGCTCAGGAGCAGTAGCGTATGAGCAGCTCAGGAGCAGTAGCGTATCAGCAGCTCAGGACCAGTAGTGTATCAGCAGCTCAGGAGCAGTAGTGTATCAGCAGCTCAGAAGCAGTAGTGTATCAGCAGCTCAGGAGCAGTAGTGTATCAGCAGCTCAGGAGCAGTAGTGTATCAGCAGCTCAGGAGCAGTAGTGTATCAGCAGCTCAGGAGCAGTAGTGTATGAGCAGCTCAAGGAGCAGTAGCGTATCAGCAAGTCAGGAGCAGTAGTGTATCAGTAGCTCAGGAGCAGTAGTGTATCAGCAGCTCAGGAGCAGTAGTGTATCAGCAGCTCAGGAGCAGTAGTGTATCAGCAGCTCAGGAGCAGTAGTGTATCAGCAGCTCAGGAGCAGTAGTGTATTAGCAACTCAGGAGCAGTAGTGTATCAGCAGCTCAGGAGCAGTAGTGTATCAGCAGCTCAGGAGCAGTAGCGTATCAGCAGCTCAGGACCAGTAGTGTATCAGCAGCTCAGGAGCAGTAGTGTATCAGCAGCTCAGGAGCCAGTAGTGTATGAGCAGCTCAGGAGCCAGTAGTGTATTAGCAGCTCAGGAGCAGTAGTGTATCAGCAGCTCAGGAGCAGTAGTGTATCAGCAGCTCAGGACCAGTAGTGTATGAGCAGCTCAGGAGCAGTAGTGTATCAGCAGCTCAGAGCATAGTGTATCAGCAGCTCAGGAGCAGTAGTGTATCAGCAGCTCAGGAGCAGTAGTATATCAGCAGCTAAGGAGCAGTACTGTATCAGCAGCTCAGGACCAGTAGTGTATGAGCAGCTCAGGAGCAGTAGTGTATCAGCAGCTCAGGAGCAGTAGTGTATCAGCAGCTCAGGAGCAGTAGTGTATCAGCAGCTCAGGAGCAGTAGTGTATCAGCAGCTCAGGAGCAGTAGCGTATCAGCAGCTCAGGACCAGTAGTGTATTAGCAGCTCAGGAGCAGTAGTGTATCAGCAGCTCAGGACCAGTAGTGGTATGAGCAGCTCAGGACCAGTAGTGTATTAGCAGCTCAGGAGCAGTAGTGTATCAGCAGCTCAGGAGCAGTAGTGTATCAGCAGCTCAGGACCAGTAGTGTATGAGCACTCAGGAGCAGTAGTGTATCAGCAGCTCAGGAGCAGTAGTGTATCAGCAGCTCAGGAGCAGTAGTGTATCAGCAGCTCAGGAGCAGTAGTATATCAGCAGCTAAGGAGCAGTACTGTATCAGCAGCTCAGGACCAGTAGTGTATGAGCAGCTCAGGAGCAGTAGTATATCAGCAGCTCAGGAGCAGTAGTGTATCAGCAGCTCAGGAGCAGTAGTGTATCAGCAGCTCAGGAGCAGTAGTGTATCAGCAGCTCAGGAGCAGTAGCGTATCAGCAGCTCAGGACCAGTAGCGTATTAGCAGCTCAGGAGCAGTAGTGTATCAGCAGCTCAGGACCAGTAGTGTATGAGCAGCTCAGGACCAGTAGTGTATTAGCAGCTCAGGAGCAGTAGTGTATCAGCAGCTCAGGAGCAGTAGTGTATCAGCAGCTCAGGACCAGTAGTGTATGAGCAGCTCAGGAGCAGTAGTGTATCAGCAGCTCAGGAGCAGTAGTGTATCAGCAGCTCAGGAGCAGTAGTGTATCAGCAGCTCAGGAGCAGTAGTGTATCAGCAGCTCAGTAGCAGTAGTGTATCAGCAGCTCAGGAGCAGTAGTGTATCAGCAGCTCAGGAGCAATAGTGTATCAGCAGCTCAGGAGCAGTAGTGTATTAGCAGCTCAGGAGCAGTTGTGTATCAGCAGCTCAGGAGCAGTAGTGTATCAGCAGCTCAGGAGCAGTAGTGTATCAGGCGCTCAGGGGCAGTAGTGTATCAGCAGCTCAGGAGCAGTAGTGTATCAGCAGCTCAGGAGCAGTGGTGTATCAGCAGCTCAGGAGCAGTAGCGTATCAGCAGCTCAGGACCAGTAGTGTATCAGCAGCTCAGGAGCAGTAGTGTATCAGCAGCTCAGGAGCAGTAGTGTATCAGCAGCTCAGGAGCAGTAGTGTATCAGCAGCTCAGGAGCAGTAGTGTATCAGCAGCTCAGGAGCAATAGTGTATCAGCAGCTCAGGAGCAGTAGTGTATCAGCAGCTCAGGAGCAGTAGTGTATCAGCAGCTCAGGACCAGTAGTGTATCAGCAGCTCAGGAGCAGTAGTGTATCAGCAGCTCAGGAGCAGTAGTGTATGAGCAGCTCAGGAGCAGTAGTGTATCAGCAGCTCAGGAGCAGTGGTGTATCAGCAGCTCAGGAGCAGTAGTGTATCAGCAGCTCAGGAGCAGTAGTGTATCAGCAGCTCAGGAGCAGTAGTGTATCAGCAGCTCAGGAGCAGTAGTGTATCAGCAGCTCAGGAGCAGTAGTGTATCAGCAGCTCAGGAGCAGTAGTGTATCAGCAGCTCAGGAGCAGTAGTGTATCAGCAGCTCAGGGGCAGTAGTGTATCAGCAGCTCAGGAGCAGTAGTGTATCAGGCGCTCAGGGGCAGTAGTGTATCAGCAGCTCAGGAGCAGTAGTGTGTGAGCAGCTCAGGAGCAGTAGTGTATCAGCAGCTCAGGGGCAGTAGTGTATCAGCAGCTCAGGAGCAGTAGTGTATCAGCAGCTCAGAAGCAGTAGTGTATGAGCAGCTCAGGAGCAGTAATGTATCAGCAGCTCAGTAGCAGTAGTGTATGAGCAGCTCAGGAGCAGTAGTGTATGAGCAGCTCAGGAGCAGTAGTGTATCAACAGCTCAGGACCAGTAGTATATGAGCAGCTCAGGAGCAGTAGTGTATCAGCAGCTCAGGAGCAGTAGCGTATCAGCAGCTCAGGAGCAGTAGTGTATCAGCAGCTCAGGAGCAGTAGTGTATCAGCAGCTCAGGAGCAGTAGTGTATCAGCAGCTCAGAAGCAGTAGTGTATGAGCAGCTCAGGAGCAGTAATGTATCAGCAGCTCAGTAGCAGTAGTGCATGAGCAGCTCAGGAGCAGTAGTGTATGAGCAGCTCAGGAGCAGTAGTGTATCAACAGCTCAGGAGCAGTAGTGTATCAGCAGCTCAGGAGCAGTAGTGTATGAGCAGCTCAGGAGCAGTAGTGAATAAGCAGCTCAGAAGCAGTAGTGTATCAGCAGCTCAGCACCAGTAGTGTATCAGCAGCTCAGGACCAGTAGTGTATCAGCAGCTCAGGAGCAGTAGTGTATCAGCAGCTCAGGAGCAGTAGCGTATCAGCAGCTCAGGAGCAGTAGTGTATCAGGCGCTCAGGAGCAGTAGTGTATCAGCAGCTCAGGAGCAGTAGCGTATGAGCAGCTCAGGAGCAGTAGTGTATCAGCAGCTCAGGAGCAGTAGCGTATGAGCAGCTCAGGAGCAGTAGCGTATCAGCAGCTCAGGACCAGTAGTGTATCAGCAGCTCAGGAGCAGTAGTGTATCAGCAGCTCAGAAGCAGTAGTGTATCAGCAGCTCAGGAGCAGTAGTGTATCAGCAGCTCAGGAGCAGTAGTGTATCAGCAGCTCAGGAGCAGTAGTGTATCAGCAGCTCAGGAGCAGTAGTGTATGAGCAGCTCAAGAGCAGTAGCGTATCAGCAAGTCAGGAGCAGTAGTGTATCAGTAGCTCAGGAGCAGTAGTGTATCAGCAGCTCAGGAGCAGTAGTGTATCAGCAGCTCAGGAGCAGTAGTGTATCAGCAGCTCAGGAGCAGTAGTGTATCAGCAGCTCAGGAGCAGTAGTGTATTACCAGTCAGGAGCAGTAGTGTATCAGCAGCTCAGGAGCAGTAGTGTATCAGCAGCTCAGGAGCAGTAGCGTATCAGCAGCTCAGGACCAGTAGTGTATTAGCAGCTCAGGAGCAGTAGTGTATCAGCAGCTCAGGACCAGTAGTGTATGAGCAGCTCAGGACCAGTAGTGTATTAGCAGCTCAGGAGCAGTAGTGTATCAGCAGCTCAGGAGCAGTAGTGTATCAGCAGCTCAGGACCAGTAGTGTATGAGCAGCTCAGGAGCAGTAGTGTATCAGCAGCTCAGGAGCAGTAGTGTATCAGCAGCTCAGGAGCAGTAGTGTATCAGCAGCTCAGGAGCAGTAGTATATCAGCAGCTAAGGAGCAGTACTGTATCAGCAGCTCAGGACCAGTAGTGTATGAGCAGCTCAGGAGCAGTAGTATATCAGCAGCTCAGGAGCAGTAGTGTATCAGCAGCTCAGGAGCAGTAGTGTATCAGCAGCTCAGGAGCAGTAGTGTATCAGCAGCTCAGGAGCAGTAGCGTATCAGCAGCTCAGGACCAGTAGCGTATTAGCAGCTCAGGAGCAGTAGTGTATCAGCAGCTCAGGACCAGTAGTGTATGAGCAGCTCAGGACCAGTAGTGTATTAGCAGCTCAGGAGCAGTAGTGTATCAGCAGCTCAGGAGCAGTAGTGTATCAGCAGCTCAGGACCAGTAGTGTATGAGCAGCTCAGGAGCAGTAGTGTATCAGCAGCTCAGGAGCAGTAGTGTATCAGCAGCTCAGGAGCAGTAGTGTATCAGCAGCTCAGGAGCAGTAGTATATCAGCAGCTAAGGAGCAGTACTGTATCAGCAGCTCAGGACCAGTAGTGTATGAGCAGCTCAGGAGCAGTAGTATATCAGCAGCTCAGGAGCAGTAGTGTATCAGCAGCTCAGGAGCAGTAGTGTATCAGCAGCTCAGGAGCAGTAGTGTATCAGCAGCTCAGGAGCAGTAGCGTATCAGCAGCTCAGGACCAGTAGCGTATTAGCAGCTCAGGAGCAGTAGTGTATCAGCAGCTCAGGACCAGTAGTGTATGAGCAGCTCAGGACCAGTAGTGTATTAGCAGCTCAGGAGCAGTAGTGTATCAGCAGCTCAGGAGCAGTAGTGTATCAGCAGCTCAGGACCAGTAGTGTATGAGCAGCTCAGGAGCAGTAGTGTATCAGCAGCTCAGGAGCAGTAGTGTATCAGCAGCTCAGGAGCAGTAGTGTATCAGCAGCTCAGGAGCAGTAGTATATCAGCAGCTAAGGAGCAGTACTGTATCAGCAGCTCAGGACCAGTAGTGTATGAGCAGCTCAGGAGCAGTAGTATATCAGCAGCTCAGGAGAAGGATTTAACTGTGTTAAACCTCTGTGAGTTAGCACATATGTATGGCATACTACAGTACTTCTGAGCAGCTTTATGTTCTGTAAAGGGGTTTAAACAGACATGTACACACAGCTACAGCCAATCACTATGTCACATGCACGTACAATGAGCACACATAGCCAGTATACCACCCAGTTCTAATATACAACACTCTCTTACCTCTCTGTCCTGCCTCTGCTGTCTCGTTGCAAGCTGCACACTCTGGCGTTCAAGGGTGTGGGTAAAAGCCGGATCTTGCGGGATCCATGCCTAATTTAGACAAATACACACAAATTTAAGTGTTTTTCACACAAACACATCCAGACACTTTTGGATCCATCAATATTTTATGCAAAAACGTTTGGGTCCTTTCAGAACCAACACTTTTTTACAGAAAAACAGCCGGATCCTGCCGGATCCATGCCTAATTTAGACAAATACAGACAAATGTAAGTGTTTTCCACACAAACACATCCAGACACTTCTGTATCCAACAACATTTTACTCAAAAACATTTGGGTCCTTTCAGAACCAGCACCTTTTTACAGAAAAACAGCCGTATCCTGTCGTATCCATGCCTAATGTAGACAGATACACACAAATTTAAGTGTTTTCCACACAAACACATCCAGACACTTCTGTATCCAACAACAATTTACTCAAAAACATTGGGTCCTTTCAGAACCAACATTTTGGATCTGGCTGTTTCTGTAAAAAAAATGTTGGTTCTGAAAGGACCCAGATGGTTTTGTGTAAAATAGTGAAGGATCCAGAAGTATCTGGAGGTATTTATGTGGAAAACACTTACATTTGTGTATATCTGTCTAACTTAGACATGGATCCGGCAGGATCTGGCTGTTTTTGTGTAAAAAACAATTTATGTATGAACTTAGCTGATAAATTCATTTCTTTCATATTGGCAAAAGTTCATGAGCTAGTGACCCTACCAGGAGGGGCAAAGTTTCCCAAACCTGAAAATGCCTATAAATACAACCCTCACCACACCCACAATTCAGTTTAACGAATAGCCAAGTAGTGGGGTGATAGAAAAAGGAGTAAAAAAGCATACAAAAAGGAGGAACTGGAAATATAGGGGTCGATCCGATAAAAATCGTCGCCCGCAAAAGCTGGCGACGCCAATATTTGCCAATATCAATCAGCCAATCAGATTTTTCTACCTTAATTCCGATTGGCTGATAGAATCCTATCAGCCAATCGGAATTCGACGGACGACATCTTGGATGACGTCATTTAAAGGTACCTCATTCGTCGTTCAGTCGTCGGCCGGGATGGATGCTCCGCGTCAGAGGAGCGAAGTATGAAGATTGAAGGTGCCGCTTGATGGAAGATGCTGCCGGATGGAAGAAGACTTTGCTGCCGCTTGGATAAAGACATCGCCCGGATCGGATGAGGAGTTCGGTCCGGTGTGGTGAAGACAAGGTAGGGAGATCTTCAGGGGGGTAGTGTTAGGTTTATTTAAGGGGGGTTTGGGTGGGTTTAGAATAGGGGTATGTGGGTGGTGGGTTGTAATGTTGGGGGGTGGTATTGTCTTTTTTTTTCAGGCAAAAGAGCAGTTTTCTTTGGGGCATGCCGCCACAAAAGGCCCTTTTAAGGGCTGGTAAGGTAAAAGAGCTTTGAACTTTTTTTTAATTTAGAATAGGGTAGGGCAGTTTTTTTTATTTTGGGGGGCTTTATTATTTTATTAGGGGGGTTAGGATAGGTGTAATTAGCTTAAAAATCTTGTAATTTTTTTTTATTTTTTGTAATTTAGTGCTTTTTTTTTTGTAATTTAGTTTAGTTTATTTAATTGTATTTTTAGATAGATATTTGTAGTTTATTTAATTTATTGATAGTGTAGGTGTATTTGTAACTTAGGTTAGGATTTATTTTACAGGTAATTGGGTAATTATTTTAACTAGGTAGCTATTAAATAGTTAATAACTATTAAATAGCTATTATACCTAGTTAAAATAATTAACAATTTACCTGTAAAATAAATATAAACCCTAACATAGCTACAATGTAATTATTAATTATATTGTAGCTATCTTAGGGTTTATTTTATAGGTAAGTATTTAGATTTAAATAGGAATATTTTAATTAATAATATTAATATTAGATTTATTTTAATAAGAGTTTAGTTAGGGATGTTAGAGTTAGATAGGGTTGTTATACTTAATATATATATATATATATATATATATATATATATATATATATATATATATATATATTATAATAACGATATTAACTATATTAATCCTAATATAATTAGGGTTAATATAGTTAATATATATAATATAATAATTATATTAACTACATTAACCCTAATATAATTAGGGTTAATATAGTTAATATAGCTGGCGGCGGTGTAGGGGGATTAGATTAGGGGTTAATACATTTATTATAGATGGCAGCGGTGTAGAGGGATTTAGATTGTAGGCAAAAGAGCTGATTACTTTGTGACAAAGCCCCGCCAAAAGCCCTTTTAAGGGCTGGCAAAAGAGCAGTTTACTTTGGGGTAATGCCACGCAAAAAGCCCTTTTCAGGGCTATTTGTAGGGTTAGACTTAGGTTTAGTGGTAGGGATAGTTTAGTATTTTAGGGGTTAAATAATTTAATATAGATGGCGGCGGGGTAGGGGCTCACTTTAGGGGGTTATAGATTTAATATAGCTGGCGGGGGTCCGGGAGCGGCGGTTTAGGAGTTAATAACTTTATTAGGTTGCGGCGGGGTTTGGGAGCGGCGGTTTAGGGGTTAATACATATTTTATTGTTAGGATAGTGAGGGGGGATAGCGGATAGAGGGTTAGACGTGTCGGGCTATGTTAGGGAGGCGTGTTAGACAGTGCGGGTGATTTAGACTTTAGTCAGGTTTTGTAGGCGCCGGCAGTTTCTAACGTGCCGTAAGTCACTGGCGACGCCAGAAATTTGTACTTGCGCAGATTTCTGGACATCGCTGGTTTATCTGACTTACGGCACGTTAGCAACTGACGGCACCGTATATTGGATAGCTCGAGATGCGAGCTGAAACTGCGGACGACGCGGGTTCCCTCGCTTGCGCCGCAAACTACGCCGTATATCGGATCGCGCCCATAATTGTGCTTTTATACAAAAAATCATAACCACAAGAAAAAGGGTGGTTCCCATGAACTCTTGCCAATATGAAATAAATGAATGTATCAGGTAAGTTCTTACATAAATTATGTTTTCTTTTATGTAATTGGCAAGAGTCCATGAGCTAGTGATGTATGGGATAGAAATACCCACGATGTGGAACTCCACAGAAGAGTCACTAGAAAAGGAGGGATAAAATAAAAACACCCATTTTCGGCTGAAAAATTTAAATACACAAAAAATAAGTTTTTCTCATAAATTGAAAGAAAAAAACTTAAAACATTAGCAGAAGAATCAAACTGAAATAGCTGCCTGAAGAACTTTTCTACCAAAGACTGCTTCAGAAGAAGCAAATACATCAAAATGGTAAAATTTAGTAAATGTATGCAAAGAAGACCAAGTTGCTGCTTTGCAAATCTGATCAACTGAAGCTTCATTCTTAAAAGCCCAAGAAGTGGAGACTGATCTAGTAGAATGAGCTGTGATTCTCTGAGGTGGGGACTGTCCCACCTCCAAATAAGCTTTATGAATCAAAAGCCTCAACCAAGATGCCAAAGAAATGGCAGAAGCTTTCTGACCTTTCCTAGAACCAGAGAAGACAACAAATAGACTAGAAGTCTTCCTGAAATCTTTAGTAGCTTCAACATAATATTTCAAAGCTCTTACAACATGCAAAGAATGCAAAGATCTTTCAAGAGCATTCTTGGGATTAGGACACAAGGAAGGAACAACAATTTCCCTACTAATGTTGTTCGAATTCACAACCTTAGGAAGAAATTTAAACGAAGTCCGCAAAACAGCCTTATCCTGATGGAAAATCAGAAAAGGAGACTTACAAGAGAGAGCAGACAATTCGCAAACTCTTCTCGCTGAAGCGATAGCTAAAAGAAACAAGTATTTTAATATCCAAAGAATGCATAGGCTCAAAAGGAGGAGTCTGTAAAGTCTTCAAAACCAAATGAAGACTCCAAGGAGGAGAGATTGATTTAATGAAGACTCCAAGGAGGAGAGATTGATTTAATAACAGGCTTGATACAAACCAAAGCCTGAACAAAACAGTGAATATCAGGAAGCTTACCAATCTTTCTATGAAATAAAACCGAAATAGTACTTGCAGACAAACCTTTATCCAAACTTCTCATAAATTCTCCTGGCATTCTTTTAGAATTCTAGGAATTCTAAAAGAATGCCAGGAGAATTTATGAGAAGTACACCATTAAATATAGGTCTGGGAACCTGGGAAGTTTCTTGTTAGATGAGAAGTCATCAAATCTATTTCTGGAAGACCCCACATCTGTACAGTTTGACAAAATACATCTGGATCGAGAGACCACTCCCCCAGATCTAAGGTCTGACAGCTGAGATAATCCGCTTCCCAATTGTCTACACCTGGGATATGCACCGCAGAAATTAGACAAGAGCTGGATTCCGCCTAAGAAAGTATCCGAGATACTTCTTTCATAGCTAGGAGACTGCGAGTCCACCCTGATGATTGACATATGCCACAGTTGGGATATTGTCCTTCTGTAAACAAATTAATTGTTCTCTCTTTAACAGAGGCCAAACCTGAAGAGCCCTGAAAATAGCACAGAGTTCTAAAATATTGATTGGTAACCTCGCCTCTTGAGGTTTCCAAACCCCTTGTGCTGTCAGAGATCCCCAGACAGCTCCCCATCCTGAAAGACTTGCATCTGTTGTGATCACAGTCCAGGTAGGATGAACAAAAGAGGCCCCCTGAATTAAGCAATGATGGTCTAACCACCAAGTCAGAGAGAGTTGAATGTTGGGATTTAAGTATATCAACTGTGATATCCGAGTATAATCCCTGCACCATTGATTCAGCATTCAAAGCTGTAGAGGTCTCATGTGAACATGAGCAAAGGGGATCGCGTCCGATGCTGCAGTCATGAGACCTAAAACTTCCATGCACATAGCCACTGAAGGGAAAGGGTGAGACCTAAGGTTTCAACAAGCTGAAACCAATTTCATTTCTCTCTTGTCTGTTATGGACAGAGTCATGGACACTGAATCTATCTGTAAACCTAAAAAGGTGACCCTTGTCTGAGGAATCAAGAAACTCTTTGGTAAATTGATCCTCCAACCATTTCTTTGAAGAAACAACACTAGTTGATTCATGTGAGAATCGGCTAAATGTAAAGACTGAGCTAGAACCAAGATATAGTCCAAATAAGGAAACACTGCAATACCCTGTTCTCTGATTACAGATAGAAGGGCACTGAGAACCTTTCGAAAAGATCCTTGAAGCTGTTGCTAGGCCAAATGGAAGAGCGACAAATTGGTAATGCTTGTCTAGAAAAGAGAATCTCAGAAACCGATAGTGGTCTGGATGAATCGGAATGTGAAGATATGACCTTGCTGAACAAAAGGCTTAAGTCCTCATAGTCACCATCTTGAAAATTGGGACTCTTCAGATCCAGAACTGGCCTGAATTAATTTTCTATATTTGCGACAATGAATAGATTTGAATAAAACCCCAGACTCTGTTCCTGAAACGGAACTAGTATTATTACCCCTGAAAGCTCTAGACCTGAAACACACTTCAGAAAAGCCTGAGCCTTCACCGGATTTGCAGGAACATGAGAGAGAAAGAATCTTCTCACAGGAGGTCTTACTCTGAATCCTATTCGATACCCCTGAGAGACAATACTCTGAATCCACTAATTTTAAACAGAATCTGCCAAAAATTTGTCTTGGAATAATTTCAATCTGCCCCCCACCAGCTGAACTGGATTGAGGGCCGCACCTTCATGCAGACTTGGGGGCTGGCTTTGGTTTCCTAAAAGGCTTGGATTTATTCCAACTTGGATTGGTTTTCTGTTCCTTATTCTGTCGAAAAGAACGAAAATGATTAGAAGCTTTAGATTTACCCTTAGATCTTTTAACCTGAGGCAAAAAAAAACTCCCTTCCCCCCAGTGATAGTTGAAATAATTGAATCCAACTGAGAACCAAAAAAAAAATATGTTACCTTGGAAAGAAAGATATAGTAATCTAGACTTGGATACCATGTCAGCATTCCAAGATTGAGCCATAAAGCTCTTCTAGACATAGATTTAACATCAATTTTGATGATATAAAAATAGCATCACAGATAAAATGTTTAGCATGTTGAAGCAAATGAACAATGCTAGACAAATCAGGATCTGTTTCCTGTTACGCTAAGCTATACAACCAAAAGGTTGATGCAGCCGCAACATCAGCCATAGCAATGGCAGGCCTGAGAAGATAGCCAGAATATAAATAAGCTTTCCTTAGATAAGATTCAATTTTCCTATCTAAAGGATCTTTAAAAGAAGTACTGTCTTCCATATGAATAGCAGTACGTCTGGCAAGAGTAGAAATAGCCCCATCAACTTTGGGGATCTTTTCCCAAAACTCTAATCTAGTCACTGGCAAAGGGTACAACCTTTTAAACCTAGAAGAAGGAATTAAAGAAGTACCAAGCTTAACTCATTCCTTAGCAATCACATCAGAAATAGCATCAGGAACTGGAAAAACCTCAGGAGTAACCACAGGAGGTTTATAAACAGAATTTAAACGTGTAACAGCACCCCCAGGCATAAAAGGGTTAAACTGCCGTTTAGTAGATCTGCCCTTCCAGAGACACAGGCAGCTACCGCAGAACACCAAACTCCCGAGCAGGATACAAAGTAGCACTCCAAACTCCCGAACTGGAACCTCACGAATAGCTGCTAGCAGCTGAACAGGAAAAGCACCCAAGCGGCTTACACTCCTGGCAATCAGTCTCTAACTGCATACAGTAATTCCCCCCAAGAACGAGACAAAGCTCCATGTGGAGGGTCAAGCATTGAACAGGAATCTCTTTTATTGAGGGCTACGTGCCCGGTATTTATGCAGGTCTCCCACCTGGTGGACACTCCCCTAGGGGACCAGATGGGAGATTGGGACAAGTATAGTACATTAGCCAATCACAGTGACTCAGGCATAAACGCTCCCCTAGGTACCAGTAAACCCTTCATCTCTATCCTGGAGATAATTGGGAAGAAATCCAATTACCTCCATGGATAGAGGAAAGACGCCCTTTTACAGGATACAATAAAATTACATTACGTAAACAAATAAACAATCAAACACAAGAAAACAATGGATTCCTTCCTGGCACCTAGCAGTCTGAACTCTGGAGGTGATTAAACAAGGTGAAAGCGTATCACCTAAACCTAATTACAGTAAACAATAGCTGATGCCAGGAAACCTGTCTCAGAAAATACAATTTCTCAAAACTGAACAAGGAGAGAGTTAACCCCTTTTAGTACTGTTGGATTCACATCCTGTACCTATAATGAGCACAGGGTGACTTAAACATAATGCCCAAATCCATAATCCGTAGGGAGGTTGACAGTTTCAACATGAGGCCATAGTCTAAAGGCAGCAGGCGGGCAACCAGGCTCCTCCAATGATTGGTCTCGTCACATCTCTCCTCTTTTCCCAACAGATTAACAGGGTATCTGACCTCCTGCCGGTCAGTGCCCTGGTTAGTCCAGCAGCCCACCCACAAAACACAATCAGCAGTACAGCCCACCCACAATAAATGGTTACTACCTCTGGGTAGAGGAGAAACTTGTCCATGTCCAGGAGCCTCACCACGGCTGTGTGGGGGACTGGTAGGCTGCCTTGGTGGGTTGCTGAGTGGGCAGAGACCAGTGGTACTCTGCCCTGGTGCCAGCGCTACCGCTGGGGAATGGAGACTGGGCTCCCAATTCCCTGTACATTGCTCTGCCGCTGGGGAATGGAGACTGGGCTCCCAATTCCCTGCATATCACTCTGCTGCTGGGGGACAGAACCGACTGTCTCTGCCCCCTGTAACTCAGCCTGCCGCTGGGGAATGGAGACTGGGCTCCCAATTCCCTGTATATCACTCTGCTGCTGTGGGACAGGACCAACTGTCTCTTCCCCCTATAACTCAGACTGCCGCTGGGGAATTGAGACTGGGCTCCCAATTCCCTGCAATTCACTCTGCTGCTGGGGGACAGGACCAACTGTCTCTGCCCCCTGTAACTCAGCCTGCCGCTGGGGAATGGAGACTGGGCTCCCAATTCCCTGCATATCACTCTGCTGCTGGGGGACAGGATCAACTGTCTCTGCCCCCTGTAACTTAGCCTGCTGCTGGGGAATGGAGACTGGGCTCCCAATTCCCTGCATATCACTCTGCTGCTGGGAGACAGAACCAACTGTCTCTGCCCCCTGTAACTCAGCCTGTCGCTGGGGAATGGAGACTGGGCTCCCAATTGCCTGCAATTCACTCTGCTGCTGGGGGACAGGACCAACTGTCTCTGCCCCCTGTAACTCAGCCTGCCACTGGGGAATGGAGACTGGGCTCCCAATTCCCTGCAGGACCGGTGGATAGACCTCGGTCACATCTCCACCGGCCATCTGGGGTCCTTCCCAGTAAATCTCCACAATATCTTCCCAGCTGAATGGGTCTGGATCTGGGTCTGTCACCTTGCTGTCCTGCTGAGCCTTCCCAATGGAGTGGAAGAGATCTCGGTAGTCCTGCTCCAGTTCCCACTCCAGGGTTGCTAGGTGAGCCAGGTCTTGCTCTACCTCATGGGGGTCATCCCAGTTATGCCTAGCCTCCCTCTCATAGAAAATGTCCTGAAGTCTGGTCTGCATAGGACTCCCATAACAAGCCAGGACCATCAAGCTCCTCTCCCTCTGGCTTGTCATGCTCGGCTGTCCAGGGTATATACTGTGCCATATACCACCAGAGCGCCTGGTAGGCATCCTCCAGCCATAGCTCCTGCCATACCCGGTGCTTTAGTTCCTTCACCCATTCCTCCAGGGGCTGCTCTCCCAGGAAGGGCATCTGCAGGACCACTTGCTTCTGCAACCGCTGCTCTTCACTGGGGAGACTCTCACCCCGCTGGTATTGTACATTATCCAGGGCCTGGTACCAGATGCCTTTCCTTAATGCATCCCGGCCATCCAGGTCCTCCTCCTCGTATAACACTGCTGGTTCCATTCTGTTGCTTTTAGGGTCACTGTACTGGGACATGCGTTGCCCCCAACTTGTAAATCCACGGAATGGTGTCTCTTGTAGCTGTCCTTCTGGCTGTGGGAACGATCCCGCCGCTTGCCACCAATTGTAACGGCACCCCCAGGCATAAAAGGGTTAAACCGCCGTTTAGTAGATCTTCCCTTCCAGAGACATAGGCAGCTACTGCAGAATACCAAACTCCCGAACAGGATACAAAGTAGCATTCCAAACTCCCGAACTGGAACCTCACGAATAGCTGCTAGCAGCTGAACAGGAAAAGCACCCAAGTGGCTTACACTCCTGGCAATCAGTCTCTAACAGCATACAGTAAATCTCCCCAAGAACGAGACAAAGCTCCGTGTTGAGGGTCAAGCATTGAACAGAAATCTCTTTTATTGAGGGCTACATGCCCGGTATTTATGCAGGTCTCCCACCTGGTGGACACTCCCCTAGGGGACCAGATGGGAGATTGGGACAAGTATAGTACATTAGCCAATCAGTGACTCAGGCATAAACGCTCCCCTTAGTACCAGTAAACCCCTCCTCTCTATCCTGGAGATAATTGGGAAGAAATCCAATTACCTCCATGGATAGAGGAAAGACACCCTTTTACAGGATACAATAAAATTACATTACGTAAACAAATAAACAATCAAACACAAGAAAACAATGGATTCCTTCTGGCACCTAGCAGTCTGGACTCTGGAGGTGATTAAACAAGGTGAAAGCGTATCACCTAAACCTAATTACAGTAAACAATAGCTGATGCCAGGAAACCTGTCTCAGAAAATACAATTTCTCAAAACTGAACAAGGAGAGAGTTAACCCCTTTTAGTACTGTTGGATTCACACCCTGTACCTATAATGGGCACAGGGTGACTTAAACATAATGCCCGAACCCATAATCCGTAGGGAGGTTGACAGTTTCAACATGGGGCCATAGTCTAAAGGCAGCAGGCGGGCAACCAGGCTTCTCCAATGCACAGTGGCGAGATTGGTCTCGTCACAAAACGTTTACTAGTTTTGATATCAAGAGGACTAGACTCCTCAATATCCAACGTAACCAACACTTCTTTTAACAAGGAACGAATATACTCAATATTGAAAAGATAAGTAGATTTGTCAGTTTCAAAGTCTGAGATAGGATCTTCTGAATCAGAGAGATCCTCATCAGAGGAGGATATTTAAGTATGTTGTCGGTCATTAGAAATTTCATAAATTTTATGAGAAGTTTTAAAAGACCTTTTACGTTTATTAGAAGGCGGAATAGCTGACAAAGCCTTCTGTATCGCATCAGCAATATAATTTTTCATAGCAACAGGGATTACATGTACATTAGATGTTGAAGGAACAACAGAAACTGTACTAGTACTGATGGAAACATTTTCTGCGTGCAAAAGCTGATTATGACAACTGTTACATACTACAGTTGGAGATATAATCTCAGCTAATTTACAACAGATACACTTAGCTTTGGTAGAACTGTGATCAGGCAGCAGGGTTTCCAACAGTTTCTTCTGAGACAGGATCAGATTGAGACATCTTGCAAAATGTAAAAGAAAAAACAACATTAAAGCAAAATTGACAATTTCCTTATATGGCAGTTTCAGGAATGGTAAAAAAATGCAAACAACATAGCCCTCTGAGCATATAGAAGGCAAGAAGCATATAGGAAGTGGGGTGAAAAAATGAACAAAATATTTTGGTGCCAAGTATGACGCACAACGCAAAAGGAAGTTGAAATTTTTTTTGGTGCCAACAACATCCGGAAATGACGCAACTTGCGTCATCACAGAGGCAACCTCATGCAAGGAACCCTGGCTTCAACTAAGACGCCAGAAATGACGAACTTGCGTCATCAAAGACGTACCTTCGCACCAAAAAATTCTCGTGCCAAGAATGACACAATAAATAACAGCATTTTGCACCCTCGCGAGCCATATTTTGCCCGCAAAATTAAAAGAAAAAATAGTCAATTTGAAAAAAGGACTATACCCTAGGTACGACAAATAACTTCCTAAACATGCTTCCCAAACTGAAACTGACAGTCTGCAAAAGGAAATATACATAGACCTGACTCATGGCAAATATATGTAAAATACATATATTTAAAACTTTATATTATTACATAAAGCGCCAAACCATAGCTGAGAGTGTCTTAAATAATAAAAAACATAATTACCGAAAGACACCTATCCACATATAGCAGATAGCCAAACCAGTACTGAAAAAGTATCAGCAGAGGTAATGGTATATAAGAGTACATCGTCGATCTGAAAAGGGAGGTAGGAGATGAATCCCTACGACAGATAACAGAGAATCTTTGAAAAGATTTCCCACAAGGAAAACCATAAAATTAATAGGCAATACTCCCTTCACATTCCTCTGACAAACATTGTACTCTGAGAGGAATTGGGCTTCAAAATGCTTAGAAGCGCTTATCATAGAAGAAATCATAGAAATCAAGCACAAACTTATTTCACCACCTCCATAGGAGGCAAAGTTTGTAAAACTGAATTGTGGGTTTGGTGAGGGGTGTATTTATAGGCATTTTGAGGTTTGGGAAACTTTGCCCCTCCTGGTAGGATTGTATATCCCATATGTCACTAGCTCATGGAATCTTGCCAATTACATGAAAGAAAGTGTTGGTTCTTAAAGGGATCAGATGTTTTTTGTAAAATATTGATGGATCCACAAGTATCTGGATGTATCTGTGTGGAAAACACTTACATTTGTGTATATCTGCCTAAATTAGACATGGATCCGGCAGGATCCGTCAGGTTTTCTGTAAAAAAGTGTTGGTTCTGTAAGGACACAGATGTTTTTGTGTAAAATATTGTTGGATCCAGAAGTGTCTGGATGTGTTTGTATAGAAAATATTTAAATTTGAGGATATCTGTCTAAATTAGACATGAATCTGACAGGATCCGGCTGTTTTGAAGCAAAAAAAAGTGTTGGTTCTGAAAGGACACAGATGTTTTGGTGTAAAATATTGAAGGATACAGAAGTGTCTGGATGTGTTTGTGTGGAAAACACTTAAAGGGACACTGAACCCAAAAAAAATTCTTTCGTGATCCAGATAGAGCATACAATTTTTAGCAACTTTCTAATTTACTCCTATTATCAATTTTTCTTCGTTCTCTTGCTATCTTTATTTGAAAAAGAATGCATCTAAGCTTTTTATTTGTTCAGAACTCTGGACAGCACTTATTATTGGTGGATGAATTTATCCACCAATCAGCAAGAACAACCCAGGTTGTTCACCAAAAATGGGCCGGCATCTAAACTTACATTCTTGCATTTCAAATAAAGATACCAAGAGAATGAAGAAAATTTGATAATAGCAGTAAATTAGAAAGTTGCTTAAAATGTCATTCTCTATATGAATCACGAAAGAAAAAATGTGGGTTCAGTGTCCCTTTAAATGTGTGTATATCTGTCTAAATTATGCATGGATCCAGCAGGATCTGTCTGTTTTTCTGAAAAAAAGTGTTGGTTCTGAAAGGACCCAAAAGATTTTTGTGTAAAATATTTATGGATCCAGAAGTGTCTGGATGTTTTTGTGTTGAAAACAATTACATTTGTGTGTATCTGTCTAAATTAGGCATGGATCCAGCTGTTTTTCTATAAAAAAAGGTGTTGGGGGGCGTGTCCATGCAGCGTTCAGGGAAGGAAGCAATTTCTGAGGGCTCCAGCCGAATTTACAGTAATCCGCTGGTTATTGTATACTAATGGCAAGATCACGTATATATCTTACAAAGACATCATAACTGGCAGTTGTGGTTCCATACCTGCTTTTCTTGCTGTTTTCATGACTCTGGGGACTCGGCTCGGAACATTAAGGCCTAGGGCGGCGGCCCACTGTTAGGCAACCCCCCCCCCCGGGAAGAAACGGGGTTACTGGTGCTGTCGGACTATTCCGACTTACCGATTCTTCACTATCACATAGCCCTCCTTTGGAGTGACATTGGGCAGAACAGGCAATTTACAACTAACAACCCTATAGAAGTGCGCACCCTTATTCCCACGTTGCTGAACACAAGACCATTTTAAGATGGTGACCTTATGGGAAACAAGCTTAGAGCAGGAGCTGGAGCAGCGCTTTGCTAAACTGGAGACTATTCTTCTTAGAATATATCAGCGATCATCCCCGCTGGACTGCACAAAAAACACTCCACCACCGATAAAGCACATAACTGCAGAAGATCCAGTGCAGACCCCTACAATGCCCACAAACAAAGATGGCGACAGGAGGGACATTGTAATAAAGAGCAAACCTCCATGTACAGTAAAATCTCCGATACAGCTGAAAGAGCGAGATCTGCATAAAACGGCAAGGGATGACAAGATTAACCCTTACAAAAAAGAGGCAGCCTTGATTGACTTTCACTTGCAGACCGCGCTGAAGGGCCCCGGCGTGGCAGCAAAGACAGCATATAATCCATGGCCGCCAAACAGGAACATTCCTATACCTTCCGATACTGGTAAATCAGCCATGACTAGCCCCGACAAACAGTTGGGTTCTGATGCGGATATTAACTTAGCAATATTGGTGCAGAAACCCCTCACTGTGGAACTACCACTGACATGGTGAAACCGGAACGCTTGCATATATAATTACTAAATCTAGTCAGACCCGACATGCTCTGGCCAATTTACTCCAGCTAACTATTGGCGGGGATCCCCCTCGGAACACGGTACTAGGGAGATTGTATATGAGAACCCATCTTTTCCCCGGCATTCAAGGGAAAAGGCTGAGCATAAAATCAGTCTCATTACTTTTTGGCAATGGAAACCTGGTATCTTCATAGAGACACTGCTTAGGTTGTAATTAGAATCGGGGGGCGATCACAAAGCAAAATGAATAGTAACAAAAATGTCTAAGTCTCCCCCTGATTACTGTAGCTACCGTTAAGGTTCCCAAGATGTTCTATGATGTTTTAAACTGTTATGTTCTATTTTATGTGTATATAATGTGTTCTCCAAGATGCTTACCTGTGGTTTACGTGCCTAGGGGAGGGGTAATTGCTAATTATATATCTTTAGCCCGGCAGGATTTTATTTCTATGTTGCACCCTGCTACCGATAATCAATTCATTAAAGATGCATATATAGCAGGTATTAATGTAATATAAAGGTGTAAATGTGACATTCATAAGTCTAACTGCGCTGTGACATCCCTAGTCTGCAAGCCACAAAGGGTTATCTGACACACAACACTTGTCTACATTATGGTAGTTCATATACTCTAAGGCAGGGGTCGCCAACCTTTCGGACCTCAGGGACCACTAAACTCACAATTTTGAATCCCATGGACCACTAAGATGATTTTTTTTTAAAAAGGTACAAACCTCTATAATGTGTGTGTGTATATATATATATATATATATATATATATATACATATACATATTGTACATAACTAGTATAACCATATCTAAGTTTACATTATGAATATATTTACAAATGTTTAAGAATAATTTTTTGGAATTAACTAATTTAATGACAGAACTGAGAGAATACTTCCAAATGACAGATGAGGGGTGAGTGCCAACTTTTTAACTGGAAACAGAGAGGCAGAAAGTGGGGGAAAAGGAATAATGCTTAAAAGGACCACAAGACTTCCAAGTTACCTCCCCAGTTAGGAATTATTCAAAACTACTTTTGATCATGGACAGACAACGGAGTCATAATCTAAGTTTATATCAGAAAGCTCTCAAAATGGATGTGAGCTAACCACGACTGATGTTACTGGCAATTACTATAATACTGGTGGGATATGACCGATCTGCTGGATGGCAATTACTGGAATTCAGGTGGAATATAATTATTAGAATTAAAAATAATTAATATTTAATAAAAAAAAAGAAGATGGAGTGGAGGAAGACAAACAGTGATGTAAGTCCATCTGAAGGAAATAGGAAAACTACTACAAAAGACAGGTAAAGGGAAAAAAATAAATGAAATATAAGAGAGAATTTTTTTTTAAGACTTTCTTTTTTTATATACTTTAATTCCACTATTTCAAGCCAAGACTATACCAACCTCTGCTGGCTTTAGAATGGAAACATCTTCCTCTGAGGAGCCCTCCTGGGCGAGAGATGTTAAAAATACAATCTAGCAGTACTACGCAACGTGCGTAGGGAGATGTTTTTTTACTGATGTCCAGCCAGGCACTGTAGGTAGTTGCGGCGCAATGGGGGTGACATCATCAGAGGAGATTAATTCCTTCTTGATGGTGTCAAGGACCACTAACATCTTCTCATGGACCACCAGTGGTCCACGGACCACTGGTTGGCGACCACTGCTCTAAGGGATCAGTTTATACACATCATATACCACACTCAGTTCATGGCATTTTGGTGCTACTTTATTATATCCCATAACACTTAGGATGACTGATTGTTGACAGTGCAGAGACCTGTTCCATACTCTATCCCTCAAAATGCGCTTAAGAACTTAGATTCACCTCCTAATAATGCTTTTATATTATAGACTTGGGAAGGTGTGGCCGCACTCTGTGGTCTGTGGCCTGTGGCCAGGGCTGCAGAGTGGACCACATATTACAATATGCTAACATACATAGGAAGCTAACATACGTTTTCAACATACTTAGCAGTATTAATATTTTAGCGAAGCTAGATATGCCTGGAGGTGGGGAGCACGCCTTCTCATATTCCCAGCAAAAGCCCATAAGATACAGAATTTACCTTTTTCCAATCGCTAATTGATAAACCTCCTTGCTTTCACACATACCGGGAATTCAGCTGAATTAACTTGCCACTAAGTCTGATTCATTCTTTGGCCACTAGATGGCCCCCTTAACACAGCAAATATCAAAGCATGTTACTGCAAAGATAGCTACGGTGTGGTATGAAGCATGGGACTTGGACCTAAGCTTAATTCTCTCCAACAAACCTGACATCTTACTTTTCAGAGATCACTCCTTTTTTTTTATGGGGTAAGGCACACATTTCCTGTAAAGGTTTATTCTATTGCTTGGCTGTCCAGCTCTGGTTGTTTTATATATCTCTTTGTTAACAATGTCATATATTTATTTAAGAAATAACATAGTTTAGCTTTGATATTATAAGTAAGCCTTACTAGAAAAAACACCTAAATTACAATTTCTATACTGTATTAAGGATCCAAAAGTGGTCCCTCCTTGTAAGGTGGCAAAAAGAGGACATATGTACATGTTATCCTATGTAACAAAGGTCTTTATCTGAATTTTGATGTATAATTTGATATTCATACTTCTGCCTGTATAAATTGTTTTCTACTTATGTCTTCAATAAAAATAATAAAATAAAAAAATTAAAAAAAAGTGTTGGTTCTGAAAGGACCCAAATGTTTTTGTGTAAAATATTGTAGGATACAGAAGTGTATGGATGTGTTTGTGTGGAAAACACTTAAATTTGTGTGTATTTGTCTAAATTTGGCATGGATCCGGATGTTTTTCTGTAAAAAAGTGTTGTTCTGAAAGGACCCAAATGTTTTGCAGTAAAATGTTGTTGGATACAGAAGTGTCTGGATGTGTTTGTGTGGAAAACATTTAAATTTGTGTATAGCTGTCTAAATTATACATGGATCCGGCAGAATCCGGCTGTTTTTCTGTAAAAAAAAAGTGTTGGTTCTGAAAGGACCCAAATGTTTTTGTGTAAAATATTGATAGTTCCAGTAGTGCCTGGATGTGTTTGTGTGGAAAACACTTACATTTGTGTCTATTGTTGGATACAGAAGTGTCTGGATGTGTTTGTGTGGAAAACACTTACATTTGTGTATATTGTATATTGTCTAAATTAGGCATGGATCCATCATGATCCGGCTGTTTTTCTGTAAAAAAGTGTTGGTTCTGAAAGGACCCAAATGCTTTTGAGTAAAATGTTGTTGGTTACAGAAGTGTCTGGATGTGTTTGTGTGGAAAACACTTAAATTTGAGTGTATTTTTCTAAATTAGGCATGCATCCGGCAAGATCCGGCTTTTACCCACACCCGGCGTTCAATGTGAATGCCAGAGCAAAATAATGTAAAATTATTTAGAAATCTAGAGTGTGTTACCAGTACCACTGTGGCTTTCCCCATTCCACAGTAGCAAAAAAATCCACGCACCACCCATGCATGCAGCCTTCTCCAGTCAAGAAAAATGTTCCTCGGGTGTCAGCCCTGAGTAAGAGCTGCAACTGCAGGTCCTACCTTGAGAGAGGGAGTAGACCCAATCACAGTTAGCGTGGGATGCAGATGGATATGTAGGGCTCAGGGCCAGCCTGGTTTTCAAAAAAATGCCGCTTCTTGGTGTCATTGCTTTTCTTGTGCAGGACGGAGCTAAGACAAACAGCCCCGGCCCATTGGGCATTTGCCCGGTATGCCCGATGCTCAATCCGAGCTTGCATTTAAGTGTTGAGTATTTATGTATAAATCTAACTGGGCAGCCTGATAAAATACTAGACTCTCCGGCTGAATACTGGAGTTCACCTGGCAACCCTAGCTAGAAGTTCATATGACAGGCTTTCATTCTCCATTGCAAAAGGAGCTGGTGGCCTTTTACAAGCGATTAAAGTGAGCCTATGTTTGGGCATAATGTCAGAGTTGAAGACAAATAAAAGGGGAAACACTAGGTTCTAACATGGTGGTGCACTTTAATTTATAGAAACTCAGTGTAATTGAGAAAAAGTTTAAATTGCAGGTAAAGGAGACAAAAATACACATTGAAAGTATGTTGCAAAGGTTTTCTTCACTACACTTAATTAAACATTTTGTATTACAATCTCAAACTGTTTTATGTCCCTTGAAAGAGCACTATTGGTGTTTTTGGAACATTCACCATTAACTATTGCTTTGATACCCCTAGAATGTACAATAGGTGTAAAATATCCATTATAGCGGATACAGCATGCTGTAATTTGTTAAAGCATGTTATTTTAGCACTATGTTTTATTGATCTGGTATACAAAGGTTTCCTTTCTCTACATTAGCACAAAATAATGAAATCACTGTAGCACTATATTTGTTGCTTATATCTAAGGTCATTGTTTACCTTATTTTTTACTTTCATAATAACTTATGACTGATTACATTGTTTGTTGTTTTATAAATTTGTTATTAAAGGTACATGGAACCCAACATTTTTCTTTCATGATTCAGATAGGGAATACAATTGTAAACAACTTTCTAATTTACTTTTATTATCTAATCTGTTTAATTTTCTTGGTATCATTTGTTGAAGGAGCAGCAATGCACTACTAGTTTCTAACTGAACACATGGGTGAGCCAATCGCATTCAATATATATATATATGTATGCAGCCACCAATCAACAGCTACAACCTAGGTTCTCTGCTGCTCATGAACTTGCCTAGATAAACCTTTCAGCAAATGATAACAAGAGAAGGAAGCAAATTAAATAATAGAAGTAAATTGGAAAGTTGTTTAAAATTGTATTCTCCATCTGAATCATGAAAGAAAAATTTTGGGTTTCATGTCCCTTTAAGCATGACGAGGAAGCCTCATCATGCACACTGCGGCATCTGTCATGAATGGGATCACCGATCAGGAGCTGTTTTCAGCAATACCCCGCACTACAGGCCGTGGGTCCTTGGTGGCCTAATGGGCAGCACTCACAAGCCATCAATGGGAGTGCTGTGACGTCATCACAAGCGTGATGATGTCACAAAGGGGTGTGGCATTAATGCTGGTAAGGGAGCTGGGTGAGGGGGAGTGATTTGAACCCCTCGATCTCAGCTTGCTTACATATGCTCATTTGAAAGAGAATCACCTGCTCTTTCAAATATAGAGGTCTTGAAAAGTGCCAAGCCCCCCATAACAAATAAAAAAAAAATGTAAAAAGTGAAAAACGTTCTAACTTAACTATAGCTTTCGGAATACATAATAAAAATAAAAAATGTGTTCAGACCCACAATAAAGTTTATATTATAGCGGACATGTCCCACTGTAAAAAAAATATGTACATTTTGTCTATAAAGCGAGGTGATCACTGTGCTGACAGTGATTACCTGGCAAAAAAAATGGCTTTTATTTACATTTTGGCACAAGGGGCCCCTCTAGACAACCTCCAATAGCCTGTATAGACCATGCAATTCGAATATATATATATATATATATATACTTCATGTGGGCCACTTTATAAAATAGGACTTACAATAGTGTTGAAATGTAAGCAGTAAAAAAGATCAAAATCAGCTTAGCAGCGAAGGGGTTAAGGACATCTCTGCATTTATAACTGATTTATTGTGCTGATGTAGATTGCTATATGTGCTGTACATATGAATTGTTTACCTCACTAAATTATATAGAAAAGCCTAAATAAGCTTAACTGTTGTTTCTGTATTTTTATGAACCAAACATTAATAATTTATTTCCATTTCTATATTTGTTTTTTTAATATACATGGGATTGTGTATAAATTGCTATAAGTGCAAATCTGGGAATGTTGTATAAGAGTCTCATGTCTGTTCTGTCTCAGCCTTACAGCTCACTTTTAGTATCAAAACTGGTCTTACCCCACTCTTTTAACGTTCAGTTATAGATTATCTGCCAACATCAATTGCCATATGAAAGGAATAGTATAGTTAAATAAATAACCAAACTGCTAACAGTTTTCAAAAGCTACATTACATATTAATACATTATATTTACATGATGATGATGATAAGGAATTGTAGAATTGCAGCTTGCTCTACAATACTATTCCATTAAATCATCGCTGAGAAGTTGCAAGTGCTTTGTATTATCCAGTCCAAGAAGTCAGCACAATTAAAACTGGGTTCTTTTCTATTTTTCAGTTGCCGCTGGAATGTGCAATATCCAGTATGAGGGAAAACTCTCGTCCAAACCCAGAACCTTCACTTTATAGCCATAGCTAGGTATAGAAATGCTCTAGAACACATCCGGCTGTAGTGCATGCCAGCGGGCACACTCCACTGGCTGCCGCATACACATCTCTTTCCAGTGAGCCATCCCAGCTTCTGAGGCTCCAGCTCCAATCAGCACACGGCCAAGAACACGAGCCCGATTGTATAAACGGCCCTAGGAAGGAATGCACAAAATGTCAAACATGAAACCGTTAGGTACTAGGTAATTGTCAAGGATTAGTCACCATATACCTTTGAGTAATCTAGCTAATTCTAACCATATCTTCTAAAGTATGTTTATGTAATAAACAATATTTCCTAAAAGCTGAAATGCATGGTTCCTTCAGCCCTTGTAAATTTTTATGTACCTTGATGAAACCTTAAAATATTTTGCCTTTGACCTTATCAAACCTTAAAGCTTGCTTATGCGGCCTGAAATATGTTGCCATTGAGGTGTGAAAGTGTGTAATTGCACCACAGTATAAGGATTGGATATTTAAGTTTTACTTGTAACATGCATTAAACACACACTATTATTTCCCCATATTGATAACATACTATAGAATATTTTCCTTTTTGTGGCATAGAGCAAAGCATTGCCAGAAAGATAATTAGAGAAAAGGGACAATACAGCCAAAGAATACAATTTAAATTCAGTAGAATGTCTTAATTAAGTGCAAAATAAAGAGACAATGAACTGAATTTCAAATAAGCAATACATTTTCTGACATTTTACGGCCCCTGTATCATGTGACAACCATCAACCAATCACAGACTTGTATACGTATACACTGTTAAAGGGACACAAAACCCACCCTATTTTTTCTTTTGTGATTCAGACAGAGCATACATTTTAAAGCAATTTACTTTTGTTATCAATGCTGCTTCATTTTCTTGATATCCGTTATTGAAAGAGCAGCAATGCACTACTGGGAGTTAGCTGAATACATTGGTAAGCCAATGAAATGAGGCATATATAAGCAGCCCCCAATCGGCAGCTAGCTCCCTGCCCCTGAGCCTACCTAGGTATCCTTTTCAACAAAGGATGCCAAGAGAACTAAGCAAATCAGATAATAGAAGTAAATTGGAAAGATGTTTAAAATGGAATGCTCTATCGGAATCATGAAAGAAAGATTTTGGGTTTCATGTCCCTTTGACTTGTTGGTGCCCAGAAAGTGGGCATATAAAAAGATTGTGCACAATTTCATAATGGAAGTAAATTGGAAAGTCTTTGAAAACTGTGTGCTCTATCTGAAGTTTAATTTTGACGTTAGTGTCCCTTTAAAGAACTTTAGAGACAGCAAAGGAGGAGGGGTAGCTAAAGTAAGAACATTCTAGTATAGAAATAAACTGTTGGAGCATTTTTAAGTTTAAATAAATTCCCTTCTTTAACTAGATGTGTAATAATAAGAATGATGTGTACAGCGCCTGTGGCTGAGGGATATGAGATAATTGGCTGGCTAAAAAAACAATATTTATTTACACTCTAAGGTGTGTGACAATAGCGACAAAAAATATATAAAATGACATTAAACTGACAATAAAATTTATAATAAAACTCATGGATCCATGATATAAAAACAATAAGAAATGCGGTTACAGATGCAATCTGATTACAATGTAGTTCTGATGCAATATGTGTGGACCTGCTGCAAAGATCCTGGCCCAAATGTTGATACAAATAAGTGAGGTCCACTATCTAGCAAATATATACACATAATAACAGTGTGGTGTGTCTGAGCAATGGATCAGGTAAGTACACAATATGGTAAAATAATGATGATTAGAATGAATAATGTGAAATAATGAGTGAAAAATGAAAAATGTTGATGAGAATGTGACACACTCAGTGCAAATCTTAACATTCAAAGGTTGAAAAATTGCAAAAATAAAATGACGATGACATGGCAAGTGGAAAAAATGATGAAAAAATATATGATGAAAAAATATATAATGAAAACTAAAATAAAAATGTCACAAAGTGAAAAAATATAACGTGTAAAAACAACAAATCCAATATTGTAATCCAATGGGTGAAGATGTCAAAATGTGAAATCAAAGTGGAAACCTTATGTGTTGGTGAAGATGATCCTCCAGGGGATCCTGGGCGAGTCCCCGATCCACAACTGACCACTTATTATTGTCCTGGAATGTCCCTGTAAAAAATCCATAACATAGCGTAATAGGTCCAAATGTAACAACATTTTTAAGAGTTAATCTTACCAGTAAGGTCAACGCGTTTCGGCCCTTTGACACAGGCCTTTATCAAGACTCTTATCTTATCTTGAGTCTTGATAAAGCCCTGTGTCAAAGGGCCGAAACGCGTCGACCTACTGGTAAGAATAACTCTTAAAATTTTTGTTACATTTGGACCTATTACGCTATGTTACAGATTTTTTATAGGGACATTCCAGAACAATAACAAGTGGTCAGTTGTGGATTGGGGACTCGTCCAGGATCCTCTGGAGGATCATCTTCACCAACACATAAGCTTTCCACTTTGATTTCACATTTTGACATCTTCACCCATTGGATTACAATATTGGATTTGTTGTTTTTACACATTATATTTTTTCACTTTGTGACATTTTTATTTTAGTTTTCATCATATATTTTTTCATCATTTTTTCCACTTGCCATGTCATAGTCATTTTATTTTTGCAATTTTTCAACCTTTGAATGTTAAGATTTGCACTGAGTGTGTCACATTCTCATCAACATTTTTCATTTTTCACTCATTATTTCACATTATTCATTCTAATCATCATTATTTTACCATATTGTGAACTTACCTGATCCATTGCTCAGACACACCACACTGTTTTTATGTGTATATATTTGCTAGAAAGTGCACCTCACTTATATGTATCAACATTTGGGCCACAATCTTTGCAGCAGGTCCACACATATTGCACCAGAACTACATTGTAATCAGATTGCATCTGTAACCGCATTTCTTGTTGTTTTTATATCATGGATCCATGAGTTTTATTGTAAATTTTATTGTCAGTTTAATGTCATTTTATATATTTTTTGTCGCTATTGTCACACACCTTAGAGTGTAAATAAATATTGTTTTTTTAGCCAGCCAATTATCTCATATCCCTCAGCCACAGGCGCTGTACACATCATTCTTATTATTTCGTATTTCCCTGGGACTAGTTAGGAGCCCTTTTGTGCACAGCTTGAGAACCCACCTGAGCGCTTGGTCACTACCTTTCTCTTTTCTATCTTAACTAGGTGTGTAACTAGGGTTCAAAACATAGCCAAAGGTGCATTCCTGAACTCCCCCATTCTACTCCATATGAGGATAGTGGAAGTTATAGGTGCATATGCAAGTATTTTGTGATTAAAGAAAGAGTCACCAGCGCTAAATCTTAGATCTAGTAATAATTTCTTATTATAACCATGAATTAGATCCTATTTTTGTATCAAGAAATGTATTAAGAAGTATCAGTAATTGTTCTTGTACAGAAATTGTATAGATTAAGGTTTGAGATAGTGTGCTGCCTCAATACTGAAACAGAGTACCCCTGACTCTGTAAAGATGTATATATAAAGATGAATTCAATATTAGATAGAGGTGCTCAACTATAGGAAAAATATTATTAATTCCTGTGTCTTGTGTAAATGTACATATGAAACAATAAGAGGTTGAAAACTGTATCTGGATGGTAATCTTCACAAAAGTTCATTCAAGTAAGTGTTTACTGCTTACCAGCTGTTACCTCAATCTTATGAGGTAAGATGTAGGCCCGGTTTAAAGATGTAACACTGTATGTCACTTTCCTGGTGTTGATCCGGAAGAAGATGTGTTGAAATAGGGTCCTCTCTCTGGAACTGTTAAACATGTTCAAGTTTAACAGTTCCAGAGAGAGGACCCTATTTCAACACATCTTCTTCCGGATCAACACCAGGAAAGTGACATACAGTGTTCCATCTTTAAACCGGGCCTACATCTTACCTCATAAGATTGAGGTAACAGCTGGTATGCAGTAAACACTTACTTGACTGAACTTTTGTGAAGATTACCATCCAGATACAGTTTTCAACCTCTTATTGTTTCATATGTACATTTACACAAGACACAGGAATTAATAATATTTTTCCTATAGTTGAGCGCCTCTATCTAATATTGAATTCATCTTTATATATGCATATGCAAGTATGCCTGCTTCTGCTATATCCTTATTTGGAGTCGCACTATGTAATCCACCTGTTTGCAGGGCTACGCATAAAATAAAAGAAAGTAACTGGTTTAAAAATCAAATGATTTAATGCAATAGATCATTTTATAGTTCAGCTGTAATGTCCCTTCGCACGTTTGTTTTTATTTTAGTTACACTTCTTACTTTGGATTGGTGTAGTAAGTAATGTTGATAAAGTTCTTCCAAATTATTATGAAATGAGTATAGATGAGGATCTTAAGGTAATTACTATGATGTCATTAGTGCTGTTATAGAGGATTATACCACTGAAGTCTTTAGATCTTAATCTTTGGATGAAGAAGAGAGTGCATTAAAAGTTTGCATCTTTCTGAGCTGCCAATTTCTACTTTCTCAATGCTGAACAAAAGCATAACAAAGAAAAGAAAGTGATAAAATGCCAACTGATCAGAGTCACGATAAACTAGTTGCAGGTCGACCTTCTAATGATTGACAGCTATTCCTATCCTTTTCTTTCCCTCTCTATTCGTTATTTTTCTTTTTTTTCACTACAGCAAATTGACAATGTTATTTACGGTTAAAAACAATTGAAAGGAGAGATAACAGCATCAGTAACTATATGCTTTTGGGATCTTTTAGCAGATTTGTGATTAGCCTATGCATTGTTATTGTTTGACAGTTATTATTTTTGTTATTATATTGTATGTTACATGTTTGAAAAAAGTCCTCAGGAAGGTGTGGTGTCTGAATCCTAGTGCACGGCTCTCACAGGATATGTGCGTATGCTGCAGAAAAACAGTAATGACTTTCACTAGAAGCATTTTTGCTAAAGGAAGTATATAACAAAAATGCTTCTATTTTAAATGGAAGTTCTTTTTTTACCTTCCTAGCCCTTTAAAGGGGACAGTAAATGAAGTACATTTTAAAAAACTTCACAATTTAATTATATTATTTGCTTTGCTTCATTCTCTTGATTTCTTCTGTTGAAAATAATACCAAGGTTGGTTTAGGAGCAGCAATGCACTACTGGGAGCTAGCTGCTGATTGGTGGCTGCACATATATGCTCACCAGATATACTTTTCAAGAAAGGATACCAAGAGCACAAAGCAAATAAGATGATAAAGTAAATTGGAAAGTTGTTTAAAACTGCCTGCTCTATCTGAAAGTTTAATTTTGACTTTGCTGGCCCTTTAACTTCCCATTGCTTAGAATGACTTCTACTTTCAAGGATGCATTACAAGCAATGTTTTAAGATTTTACAAACCAAGTGAATAAAAAACTTTCTCTATTGCCAGTGTTTCTCTTTTGCTGAGTGAGAAATCATGTATTAGGTCATTTAACAGAACTAGTTATGGTACTGGTAGTAAGACCACTGGCGATCAGCGAGAAAAGATGGGTGAAATGAGCCTCAACAAATTTCAAACAATCGCCTTAAAGGATCATTAAAGTAGAATTTCCCAATAAACAAAGGAATATTACAGAGACAACATTAAAGAACTTACTCTGAATTTTAAATGAGCATTAGATTTTTTTTCTGACAAGGTTTTTTCTATAGACATGAGCAAAGAAATATTGTAAATGTCTCAACGTATTTTCCTAAATCATTACAAAAAACATCACATTGCTTTTAAAATCCAAATCATTTCAGACAGAAGTAATCATATATGGTTTAGGTTCAAACAATAAACTTTCAGTAGTTGCTATGTCATTTTAAGTCTGATTTTGTTGGGTTATGCTAGATGGGGTCCTGGATAAAACGTATCTTAAATGATGGAAACTGTACATGATTTAAGCAGATAAACTATTGTAATTGTGTACAATGAGAGTACTATATCAGATTGTATGCAGTGCTGAGGTTGGAGTTACTTGATCCATGGAGATCTATAATTCCAAACTATAGATTTACCCGCTTAAAGAGACATAAAGTTCAAATAGAAAATGCTCTTAAGTGTTGTGTTAATATTGTGCTATTTTTTGTATACAACTATGTGTTTAATCCCATCACACCATATCTTTGAGCTCTTATAACTTTTATATGCAATTTTTTCAAAATATTTTTTTTCTACTAGTTTGATTTTCTGTTAAAAAATAAATACAAAAATAGAGCCTCTGGAAATACATATTGATTTAGCAAAGATGTATGGTTTTCTGCTATGACCAAAGGGAAAGCTTTTTCTTTTTTTTTTTGTTTGATTTTCAAAAGCTTTATTAAGTGCAAATAAGTATATAGAACAATTACACGAACAATGTGATTGTAGAATATAGAGAATAACATTTGTTCAATGTCCAGCTGGTTAACACGAATAGAGGTACATGAAAGTAAAATTGTAGCAATGTCCAAATGTAATTTCTGCATGTTTCCGTGTGGATCTCTATCAAAACAGTTCACTGAGTAAAACAAAGGTATATACAACATTCAGTACAAGTTATTTGCCAGACACAAATGGAGAAATAACCTAGTGGGTGAGAATTATAAATCTGGCCTCCCTTACTGGAGTTTAGGTTTGGCTGTTCAGGGTACACTATGGGCTACAGCTTGACCAAAGTTGGAGTATTGGCATTGTGAGGTAATTTTTATATATGCAAGTCTTGCTCTACATTGGGTCCATGCTTCCAACATGTACTCATTTATATCTATGGTCCCTTTCTGCATGTGATGGTATCTCTCTAGGTATATCAGTGTGTCTACCTGTTGTTTCCATTCATCCACAGTTGGGGCTTCTTGAGATTTCCAATGTTTGTGTATTAAAGGCTTAGAGCTATTTAACATAATTAGCATTAGAGCTTTGTGGGCTTTATTTTAAATTTTGGGAAGAGAAAGGTATAGAAGGGTTTTGGGGTAATTTGGTACATTGTTCCCTATTTTTCTCGTGGTGTGTGTAAGTATTTCTATCCAAAATGCATCTAGTTTGGGACAGTCCCACCATATGTGTGTAGGTGTTCCGTCTCCACCACTATTCCTCCAGCATTTCCCGGTTGCTGTTTTGTATGGGTTGTAATCTACTAGGAGTGAGGTACCACCTGGAGAGGAATTTGTAACTAGATTTCTGTACTCTAACAGATATGGAGGCCTTCTTGGTAACCATGAAGGCTGTCTGCCAGTCCTGGAATGTAACATGCTTTAGTATATGAGGGGAGTGTGTGTGGGTTTTCCAGTAATAAAAGTTTGTAAAGAATTGATATAGCATGTTTTGTGGGTGAATCCCGGACACATAAGGTTTCAAAGAGCGTCAATTGTCTGGTGAAGTGGCATTTGTGTTGGTGGGTGGTCAGGAAATGGTTTAATTGAGCATAAGAGAACCAGTTTATATGTCTGTTGTCTATTGTTTCATGTATCTGCTTTAACGGCTTAAGTTTATTGTCTTTTGTGAGAGTAAGAAGTATTCTGTCCTTTATATGTACCCATTGATCCTGTCGTGTTTCTTTAAGGTCCGTGGTAGTGTGCGATACTTGCATACAGGGGTCAGGGGAGAAAATGCAGTGGATGTCTGTCGAGGTGTTTAAGATCTTATCCCAGTTAGAGTAGAAATCTAAGAGCAACGGGTAAAGCGAGGCTGCCTTGGGTCTATATTTCACACTGAGCCAGGCTGTCGTCCCTGCGTTATTAGTTTCCAGTATGGCACAGTCTAGCTGACCCACTCCTTGTTTGAATCATTCTGGCACCATTCTAGTAGTCTTTGTAAAGTGATTGCCTGTTTATAAGCTATTATATTTGGTCCCCCTAGTCCCCCTCTATCCCTAGGGAGGTAGAGTGTGCGTTTAGCCACTCTGGGTTTAATATCTCTCCAGATGTATCTTTCTATGTGAGTTTGAAGTTTGTTTAATAAGTTTATTGGAAGAGGGATGAGCGTAATTTACATTAAATATAAGTCTGGGTAAGATGTTAATATTTATGACAATCCGTCCCGACCAAAAAATCGATTTATTTTTCCAGCTAGAGAGGTCTGCCACTATACTGCTTTCTAGGCTTTTATATTTGGTTTGAAAAATCACTTGGGGGTCTGGAGATAATTAGATCCCAAGGTATTTCATCTTAGTGTGTTGCCTTTTCAGAGGGCAATGTTGAAGTGTCAGGGGCAGTGCGTTTAAGTCGTTTGTAATGTTCAGTATTTCAGATTTTGATAAGTTTAGGTGAAAATTAGAGATCTTCCCATATTCCCCTAGTATGTCTAAGGATCTTGGAAGTGAGGTATTGATATTAGTGAGTGTGAGCAGGATGTTATCCGTGTATAAAGCCAGTTTATGTTCAATGTTCCCGATGTATAACCCTGTAACATGTTTATCATTGCATATTTTCTGGGCGAGTACCTCTATGGCGGGAGCAAAAAGGATTGGCCACAGTGGGCATCCCTGTCTTGTCCAATTTTGAATAATGAATTTGTTGGACAGAAGTTGTTCACTTTAACCCGGGCTGAGGGCATTCGATAGAATATGAAAATTTGGTTTATAAAGGTGTTGCCAAATTTCATTTGGCTCAATGTTGTTTTTAGAAACTGCCAGTGTACCCTATCAAAGGCCTTTTCTGCGTCTGTGGAGACGAGGGCCATTGGAATGTTTTTTGGCTGGGCATATGAAATGAATTGTAGCACTTTCTGGGTATTATATCTTGCCTCTCTTTCAGGCACGAAGCCTACCTGGTTTGGGTGTATAAACTTTGGTAGGAATTTATTAATTCTTGTGGCTAACATCTTGGCATATATCTTGATGTCAGAGTTGAGTAGTGAAATGGGGCGGAAGTTTTCAGGTCTATTAGGGTTCTTTCCCTGTTTCGGGAGCACTGTTATATGGGCTTCGAGCATGTGATTTGTGAAACCTCCTTCTGACAGTAGTGAATTAAACAGTGACATAAGAGGTGGTATGATGTGGTTTAGACAGACCTTATAGTATTTGATACTTAGCGCATCCGGGCCTGGGCTCTTCCTTTTGGGCATGTTTTTTATGCCAATTTAATTTCTTCTGCTGTAATTGGGGATTCTAAATACTCTGAGTCTTCTGAGTTTAAGGTAGTGAGGTGTAGGTCTGACAAGGAATTTTCTATATCCTCTTGCTTACTGTCGTTTTTTAAGTTGCATAGTGTCTCATAGAATTGCCTAATTGTTTCCGCAATGTTTTTACTATCTTTGTGTGTGTGACCCTGTGTGTCTGAAATGGAGTGCACATGCATATTTAGTTGTCTGCGTCTAAACGCTTTCACTAAAGAGGAACCCGCCTTATCATTTATATCAAAGTATTTCTGTATTTAAAAATGTGGTTTTTACGTTGGTATTCTTTTAAGAGGTGATTGTGAAGGTTACTCCTGGTTTATGATAGGGACTCTAAGACACTAGTGGAGGGTGGATTTTTTTGTGTGCTCTGTTTCCCAAAACCTAAGCTGTGCGAGCGTGGAGTTCAGGTATTGTCTGTTAGTCTTTATTTCCCTAGCTTTGTGTTTGATAAATTCTCCCCTGACTACATATTTATGTGCTTCCCACAGTGTAGTGAAGGGCATGCTGTCAGTTGCGTTTTCACTGAAGTAATGTCCCAGTGTGTTATCTATTTCAGTCTTAATTAAGGGATTGTTGAGAATGTTTTTGTACAGTTTCCATATATATACTAGAGCGGGGACATTTGGCCACTCTATTTTGCACTGTACTGGGGCATGGTCCGACCATGTGATTGGTAGGATTCTAGAGTCACTTATAATTGACAGTCCAATCTGGTCAGTCATGAGGTAATCAGTGTTGGTGTATACTTGGTGTGGATGGGAATAGAATGTATAATCTCTGGAGTTGGAGTTTATGGTTCTCAATATGTCGTGTATTTTTAGGAGTTTAAGTTGGGTGTTTGCTGCTTTGATAATTCTCTTCAGTGTGCTGGATTTGCCTTTGGAGGTGTCTATAGTGGAGTCTAAAGGAAGATTTAGATCCCCACCTCGGAACAATGTGCCCCTTGAGTGCTCTAATAGTTTATAACATACTAGTACTAAAGCCCGCGTACACGGGCCATTTTTTGCAGTACAGCGGTCCCACCCCTTGCTCTCTCCCCCCTCTTGTTTGCTCTCTCTTCCCCCCTCTCTTTTGCTTTCTCTCCCCCTCTCCTTTGCTCTCTCTCTCCCCTCTTTTGCTCTCTCTCTCCCCTCTTTGGCTCTCTCTCTCCCCTCTGTGGCTCTCTCCCTCCTTTCTTTTGCTCTCTCTCCCCCCTCTTTTGTTCTCTCCCCCCTCTTTGGCTCTCTCTCCCCACCTCTTGGGCTCTCTCTCCCCCCTCTTTGGCTCTCTCTCCTCTTTGGCTCTCTCCCCCCCTGGCTCTCCCCCCCTTTGGCTCTCCCCCCCCCCTTTGGCTCTCTCCCCCCCTCTTTGGCTCTCTCCCCCCCTCTTTGGCGCTCTCTCCCACCTCTTTGGCTCTCTCCCCCCCCCTCTTTGGCTCTCTCTCCGCCCTCTTTGGCTCTCTCTCACCCCTCTTTGGCTCTCTCTCACCCCTCTTTGGCTCTCTCCCCCCCCTTTGGCTCTCCCCCCCCCTTGGCTCTCCCCCCCACCTTTGGCTCTCCCCCCCCCCACCTTTGGCTCTCTCCCCCCCTCTTTGGCTCTCTCCCTCCCCCCTCTTTGGCTCTCTCCCCCCTCTTTGGCTCTCTCTTCCCCCTCTTTTGCTCTCTCCCCCCCCCTCTTTGGCTCTCTCCCCCCCACTCTTTGGCTCTCTCTCCCCCTCTCTGGCTCTCTCCCCTCTTTGGCTCTCTCCCCCCCTCTTTGGCTCTCTCCCCCCCTCTTTGGCTCTCTCCCCCCCTTTGGCTCTCTCCCCCCCCTCTTTGGCTCTCTCTCCCCCCTCTTTGGCTCTCTCCCCTCTTTGGCTCTCTCTCCTCTTTGGCTCTCTTTCCTCTTTGGCTCTCTCTCCCCCCCTCTTTGGCTCTCCCCCCCCTTTGGCTCTCTCCCCCCCCTCTTTGGCTCTCCCCCCCCTCTTTGGCTCTCTCTCCCCCCTCTTTGGCTCTCTCTCCCCCCTCTTTGGCTCTCTCTCCTCTTTGGCTCTCTTTCCTCCTTGGCTCTCTCTCTCCCCCCCCTCTTTGGCCCTTCTCCCCCCCTCTCCTGCTCCCTCTCTGGCTCTGTCTTAATTAAAAAAGCCTTTGCCTCTCTGGCCACGCCCCCATAGCGACACCCCGCCCGGTCACGCCCAATCGCAACGACACCTGCCCGGTCACGCCCCTCGCGTCATCAGGCCACGCCCCTAGCTACGCCAGGTCACGCCCCCATAGCGACGCTCCCGTCGGCCACGCTCCCTGACACTCCACTTCAGCCTTGCTCTGTGCTGAGTATCAGGATCCAAACGGCCAGGTATGTTTGTCACGTGCAGTCTCTACTGCGCATGACTGCATCTGACAAATATACTTGGCCATTTATTATATAGGATTTGTTTGAAAAGAATGTACTGGTCTTGGTTTGGGAGGTAAACATTTGCCAATGTCACTAAGTTGTCATTAGGGTTGCCACCTTTTCCTCAAAAAAATACCGGCCATGGGTGAGGGCAGAGCCACAAAAGGCCGGAGCCACAAAAAAAAACCAGTCAAAACAAATTTAATTTTACCGTTAATTTCAGGATCTTAGAAATGTGAACACCATTACCTCCACCTCAAAGTTTAATCTTTTTTTATATTTATATTAGTGTGAGGATTTTTTATTTTTTTTTAACATAGAGGACTTTTTAAGAAACTAAAATCAGTCAATTTTTTAAATGTTTGCTGAAACTGAATGCAGTAAATCTCAGGCTTTGAGTGTATGGCATTTTTTTAAGAAACCAAGGGACGCTAAACTCAAATTGAATACACAATAACATTTGAAGATGGAAGTCATAATTAAACTTGCTATACTTTGGAAAGAAAAAAGCATACCTGGGTAGACAAGGAAGCAGCAATGCGCTACTGTGAACTAGTTAGTGAATGGTGTCTACACACATATGCCTCTTGTCATTGGCTCATCAGGTTCAGCTAATTCGGCTAACTTTAACTATGGGTTTACTTTCTTTAAACATGAGTTTAATCTCTAAGCAAGCAACAATAATAATAAAAAAATTAGAGCATTCCTTCATTTTTATATACATTTAATTTATGCATAGTAAAAAAACTAAACAACTTAGTATATCCATTATTTATTTTGCTCACTTTTTAGTATCTTTCTTTTCTATATCTCATGAGGAACTGGAGTGGATTCTATAAGATTTGGGATATGTCTCTGCAACATGTATCTCAGAACACCTGCATTCATTTTATATTTGTTTATAATAGTCCACAGCAAATGATGTCAGATATATACTATACTACACTAGACTGTCTTTTAGGGGTATGTCCTAGTGCAAAACAATCATAATCCACAACATTCAGATTTGGGCACTGGCAGATTTATCTTCAACATCAGTCATCTCTGGTTTCCCTTTACAAAACACGTATTGATTTAGCTTTACAGCTATTCTCTTACTATAGCTGTGCATTTTCCTCTTCCTCACCTCTCATGCTCTAGTTCTAAACTCTCCTCCCTTATGTCTGCCTTTTTTCTACCCTACTCCTCGCTCACCTCCCATTCATTCATATTCTCTCACCCCCCCCTCCCCTCCCCTCCCGTGGTCTTTTTCCCTGCTCTGACGGTCTCACCTCTCTGTATTTTCCCTCCTCCTATCTCTCCAACCCTTACCTCTCCCACACTCTTTCTGCTGTCCTGGTTTCTCAGTGGATTTCCACGAGTTACTTTATTAAGAATCATACACAGGAGAGGGGGCGGGACTCACAAAAAACCAACCAGCTATTCTGCCACAAAATCTAGCCCACATTTTCCTAACAGCACTTTACCACTGTTACAGGGCAGACATCACTGTTTTGGGCAACGCTACCTTACTATTAGTGTACCAGAAGTCAGAACTACAATTAGAAAAAACTGGCTTTTGCATTGCCGGTATTTTACTTATGCCGGCACCGGCTCCTAAATGCCGATTATTGGCTGTGCCAGGGTGGAAACCCGAGTTGTCATAAAGTAGGCCAGTGACTTTTATGTAGCTCCCGTTTACATATTTTTCTATATGAGTAGGCCGAAATTTAATTGTGTTGCTGAGAAGTATACCCACTCCACCCTTTTTTTGAGTCTCCTGATGCTAAGAATGTAGTTCTGTATCTGTTGCTAATGAACCTCGGTTCCCGCCATTTATTGAAGTGTGTCTCCTGTACAAATATGATATCTCCTGAGTCTTTGTATAACTGGTTGAAGGCTATAGATCTTTTTTAAGGGCTATTTAAACCTTTAGCATTTATTATCAGTGTGAGTGGGCGGGATTGGGGTGAGGTTTTGGTGGCCATAGATATATTGTAGGTTAGGTAAGGGTATTAATATGTCGGATTGGGGATTGTAGTGCTTATAAGAGGAAGTCTAAAACCCTGAGATAATAATGAAGGTGGTGTTGTCTCCAAGTGTGTTGCGTTTACTACCAGGCAGTAAGCAAATGTATGTAAGTTGGAAAACAAAGTACAAAATACTGGAAATTGCAGTAAAAATAGGACAGTACCACTTGTTTTACTAATAAAACTGCTAGATGAAACAGTTACTATCAATAAGAAAACAAAAGTGAAAAAATACTGTAACAATGAGGGAAGTATCCCCACCCCCAAAACCATGTACTGAAACTGAAGTTAATTATTGTCCCTGGTGTCTGAGTTGGGGCAATGCATTTTCTTCAGAAGGTTCCACTGGTGCTGGGTCTACCCTGTCCAGTGGTGTGGGAAGATCTGTTGGTGCAAGCGGCTTGGATCCTGGCAGTGTGATGGATATTCTCAATGATTTGAAGAAGTGTGGCAGTTCTTAAAATGGAGATCTCTCCTCTTTAGAAGTGTTGTTGGACTCAAGTCTGTAAAGATCTGTATGCGGTTGCCAGTATGAGTGATATTTTGCTTTTGTCTGGAATGTTTCAATATCTCCTCTTTGTCTTTGAAATGGAATAGTTGGACTAAGACATCCCGTGGAGGTGCTTTTGGCGGTGGTTTTGCCCTTAGGGCTCGGTGGTCCCTTTCAATAATCATTTCAGGTGCACTATTATCACCCTTAACTGTCCTGAATAGATCTTGAAGGCAGCCCTCCAGGGTCACTGGCGGAATGCTTTCTGGGATACCTCTGATATGAAGATTATTTATTCTTCCTCTATTGTCCAGGTCCTCTACCTTCTCTAATAGATGGTGAATTGTTTCATCCTGATTATATACTAAGCGAGATACAGTAGTTGTTGGATGTCGTAAGTGGTATTGTGATTTTATTCCAGAGCTGGAACTCTTTTTGACACTTTTGTGAGGTCCCTTTTTAATTCGCCGTACCAGCTCTTCACTTCAGTCATCATTTCTCTAATGTCTTCTTTGGTGCATAACAATTGTAAATCCTTCTTTGTAAGGCCTGTAGTGTTAGGCATGGGGAAGTTTGACCCTGGTCTCTGATTGTTTCAGATATTGTTGCATCATCTTACGGTTAGTGTGCCCCTCCAGCTTGTTAGATTTTCGTCCAGGCATACTGTAGGTGTGGGTATTGTGGGGTAGCAAGAGTAATTCAATTTATTTTGCAGACTGTGCTTGAGATCTCTGCGAACAGGGGTGCTGTGTCAGCGGTACAAGGCACTTAGTTCCTGAATGCCTCTGTATAATAAACTAGTGATGCGCTTATAACCCACTGGTACAGTTTTCCTTATGCAGTATTCAGTCCCGGCTTGTTGGTCTCAATGATAAAGTAGGGAGAGAACACAGCACTCTATTTGGTGGTGTACCACTGGGTTATATGTTCTCAGACTGGGTCCAGGTTATTCTACGTGTTCCCTAGTCTTCGGTTTAGTGCCCCTTGTTCTTGATGACTAAAGGCCTGTATAGTGGGTTAGGTGTATGCACTGCCTTTTTTGAGTGAGTCTGCCCTGTTAATTTACACTCCAGCACTCATTGCTGGCTTGTAGGGCTAAGAGTCTCTGCCATGTATGATCCTGGTAGTTTAATGAAGGGATTTTTAACAGGGTAGTGTTTCTATTATGTCACAATGCAGGACATGTATTATGCTGCCAGTGATCACAAAGTTGGTGTGGAAGGGTAGTGTAGAGGCCGTGTAGCTGTGATAAGACCTGTAAGCTTGTGAGGGGTCTGTCAATCTGGTCGTGTGGGTGCCATTTTGGGGACCTAATCACAGTTAACTGACCTTTTGCGCGATGTGTGTGCTGCTTTAAAGTGCTTGCCGGCCGGTCTGATCACTCTTTTTCTTACAGAGGTGCCTCAGAGTTGTGAGCTGCTACTGGAGCTCCACGCTGTTTCCTTTTGGCGCGAAGATCTTGCGGCCAAATTTTATGTCCACCGGTCATTGCAGAGGCAGCCGTTTTTTACACCGGAGCTGTCAGTGGGGTCCAGGGTATATTGCCTCCCATGATGATGGGGTTTAATGATCCTATATGGCTATTTTTGTTAGGGTTGGGTGATGTGGGCCTAGGAGCTGTGTTTTCACATGGCCATCTCTCCAAGAGGTCAAGCTCTGCCACCCAAAATATATTTTTTTATTAGATAGTGTTATTATAAGTGTAGCTGTACTTTTAAATGAATTTTTGACATTATCCAGATGTGCGTTAAATTAAATTGCGCTCAATTGATTGTGTTTACCTTCAATTTGTATTATGTGTGATCCTTCTGACATACGCAAATGGGCACGATAAACCAGGTATTGCTCGCTCGCAACAGTAAACACGCCACTCGTAATCTAGCCCTATATATAGTAAAAAACTTAAATGGTTTATTAGCAAAAATCCTGTCCAGTTTTTAACTTATTTCTAAAAAGCAAATTTTTATCCATTTTTGCAACCTCATCTTTGATGTTATTTAAAGGGATATTCCAGCCAAAATTGGAATCCATGTGAATGCATTTCAGTGTTGAATAACAGAATTTATGCTTACCTGATAAATTACTTTCTCCAACGGTGTGTCCGGTCCACGGCGTCATCCTTACTTGTGGGATATTCTCTTCCCCAACAGGAAATGGCAAAGAGCCCAGCAAAGCTGGTCACATGATCCCTCCTAGGCTCCGCCTTCCCCAGTCATTCGACCGACGTAAAGGAGGAATATGCATAGGACAAATCATATGATACCGTGGTGACTGTAGTTAGAGAAAATAATTCATCAGACCTGATTAAAAAACCAGGGCGGGCCGTGGACCGGACACACCGTTGGAGAAAGTAATTTATCAGGTAAGCATAAATTCTGTTTTCTCCAACATAGGTGTGTCCGGTCCACGGCGTCATCCTTACTTGTGGGAACCAATACCAAAGCTTTAGGACACGGATGATGGGAGGGAGCAAATCAGGTCACCTAGATGGAAGGCACCACGGCTTGCAGAACCTTTCTCCCAAAAATAGCCTCCAAAGAAGCAAAAGTATCAAATTTGTAAAATTTGGTAAAAGTGTGCAGTGAAGACCAAGTCGCTGCCTTACATATCTGATCAACAGAAGCCTCGTTCTTGAAGGCCCATGTGGAAGCCACAGCCCTAGTGGAGTGAGCTGTGATTCTTTCAGGAGGCTGCCGTCCGGCAGTCTCATAAGCCAATCGGATGATGCTTTTAAGCCAAAAAGAGAGAGAGGTAGAAGTTGCTTTTTGACCTCTCCTTTTACCAGAATAAACAACAAACAAGGAAGATGTTTGTCTGAAATCCTTTGTAGCCTCTAAATAGAATTTTAGAGCACGAACTACATCCAAATTGTGCAACAAACGTTCCTTCTTTGAAACTGGATTCGGACACAAAGAAGGCACAACTATCTCCTGGTTAATATTTTTGTTAGAAACAACTTTCGGAAGAAAACCAGGTTTAGTACGCAAAACCACCTTATCTGCATGGAACACCAGATAAGGAGGAGAACACTGCAGAGCAGATAACTCTGAAACTCTTCTAGCAGAAGAAATTGCAACCAAAAACAAAACTTTCCAAGATAATAACTTAATATCTACGGAATGTAAGGGTTCAAACGGAACCCCTTGAAGAACTGAAAGAACTAAATTGAGACTCCAAGGAGGAGTCAAAGGTTTGTAAACAGGCTTGATTCTAACCAGAGCCTGAACAAAAGCTTGAACATCTGGCACAGCCGCCAGCTTTTTGTGAAGTAAAACAGATAAAGCAGAAATCTGTCCCTTCAAAGAACTTGCAGATAATCCTTTCTCCAAACCCTCTTGTAGAAAGGATAGAATCTTAGGAATTTTTATCTTGTTCCATGGGAATCCTTTAGATTCGCACCAACAGATATATTTTTTCCATATTTTATGGTAAATTTTTCTAGTTACAGGCTTTCTAGCCTGAATAAGAGTATCAATGACAGAATCTGAGAACCCACGCTTTGATAAAATCAAGCGTTCAATCTCCAAGCAGTCAGTTGGAGTGAGGCCAGATTCGGATGTTCGAACGGACCTTGAACAAGAAGGTCCCGTCTCAAAGGTAGCTTCCATGGTGGAGCCGATGACATATTCACCAGGTCTGCATACCAAGTTCTGCGTGGCCACGCAGGAGCTATCAAGATCACCGAAGCCCTCTCCTGATTGATCCTGGCTACCAGCCTGGGAATGAGAGGAAACGGTGGGAATACATAAGCTAGGTTGAAGGTCCAGGGCGCTACTAGTGCATCTTCTAGAATCGCCTTGGGATCCCTGGATCTGGACCCGTAGCAAGGAACCTTGAAGTTCTGACGAGACGCCATCAGATCCATGTCTGGAATGCCCCATAATTGAGTTATTTGGGCAAAGATTTCCGGATGGAGTTCCCACTCCCCCAGATGAAATGTCTGACGACTCAGAAAATCCGCTTCCCAATTTTCCACTCCTGGGATGTGGATTGCAGACAAGTGGCAGGAGTGAATCTCCGCCCATTGAATTACTTTGGTCACTTCTTCCATTGCCAGGGAACTCCTTGTTCCCCCCTGATGGTTGATATATGCAACAGTCGTCATGTTGTCTGATTGAAACCTTATGAATTTGGCCTTTGCTAGTTGAGGCCAAGCCTTGAGAGCATTGAATATCGCTCTCAGTTCCAGAATGTTTATCGGGAGAAGAGATTCTTCCCGAGACCATAGACCCTGAGCTTTCAGGGGTTCCCAGACCGCGCCCCAGCCCACCAGACTGGCGTCGGTCGTGACAATGACCCACTCTGGTCTGCGGAAGCTCATCCCTTGTGACAGGTTGTCCAGGGTCAGCCACCAACGGAGTAAATCTCTGGTCCTCTGATCTACTTGGATCGTCGGAGACAAGTCTGTATAATCCCCATTCCACTGTCTGAGCATGCACAGTTGTAATGGTCTTAGATGAATTCGCGCAAAAGGAACTATGTCCATTGCCGCAACCATCAAACCTATTACTTCCATGCACTGCGCTATGGAAGGAAGAAGAACAGAATGAAGTACTTGACAAGAGCTTAGAAGTTTTGATTTTCTGACCTCTGTCAGAAAAATCTTCATTTCTAAGGAGTCTATTATTGTTCCCAAGAAGGGAACTCTTGTTGACGGGAATAGAGAACTTTTTTCTACGTTCACTTTCCACCCGTGAGATCTGAGAAAGGCTAGGACAATGTCCGTATGAGCCTTTGCTTGTGGCAGAGACGACACTTGAATCAGTATGTCGTCCAAGTAAGGTACTACTGCAATGCCCCTTGGCCTTAGCACCGCTAGAAGGGACCCTAGTACCTTTGTGAAAATTCTTGGAGCAGTGGCTAATCCGAATGGAAGTGCCACAAACTGGTAATGCTTGTCCAGAAAGGCGAACCTTAGGAACCGATGATGTTCCTTGTGGATAGGAATATGTAGATACGCATCCTTTAAATCCACCGTGGTCATGAATTGACCTTCCTGGATGGTAGGAAGAATTGTCCGAATGGTTTCCATTTTGAACGATGGAACCCTGAGAAATTTGTTTAGGATCTTGAGATCCAAAATTGGCCTGAATGTTCCCTCTTTTTTGGGAACTATGAACAGATTGGAGTAAAACCCCATCCCTTGTTCTCCTAATGGAACAAGATGAATCACTCCCATTTTTAACAGGTCTTCTACACAATGTAAGAATGCCTGTCTTTTTATTTGGTCTGAAGACAATTGAGACCTGTGGAACCTTCCCCTTGGGGGTAGTTCCTTGAATTCCAGGAGATAACCTTGAGAAACTATTTCTAGCGCCCAAGGATCCTGAACATCTCTTGCCCAAGCCTGAGCGAAGAGAGAGAGTCTGCCCCCCACCAGATCCGGTCCCGGATCGGGGGCCAACATCTCATGCTGTCTTAGTAGCGGTAGCAGGCTTCTTGGCCTGCTTACCTTTGTTCCAGCCTTGCATCGGTCTCCAGGCTGGCTTGGTTTGAGAAGAATTACCCTCTTGCTTAGAGGATGTAGAATTTGAGGCTGGTCCGTTTCTGCGAAAGGGACGAAAATTTGGTTTATTTTTAGCCTTAAAAGACCTATCCTGAGGAAGGGCGTGGCCCTTTCCCCCAGTGATGTCTGAAATAATCTCTTTCAAGTCAGGGCCAAACAGCGTTTTCCCCTTGAAAGGGATGTTAAGCAATTTGTTCTTGGAGGACACATCCGCTGACCAAGACTTTAGCCAAAGCGCTCTGCGCGCCACAATAGCAAAACCTGAATTTTTCGCCGCTAATCTAGCTAATTGCAAAGTGGCGTCTAAGGTAAAAGAGTTAGCCAATTTAAGTGCTTGAACTCTGTCCATAACCTCCTCATAAGAAGATTCTTTATTGAGCGACTTTTCTAGTTCTTCGAACCAGAAACACGCTGCTGTAGTGACAGGAACAATGCATGAAATTGGTTGTAGAAGGTAACCTTGCTGAACAAACATCTTTTTAAGCAAACCCTCTAATTTTTTATCCATAGGATCTTTGAAAGCACAACTATCTTCTATAGGGATAGTAGTGCGTTTGTTTAGAGTAGAAACCGCCCCCTCGACCTTGGGGACTGTCTGCCATAAGTCCTTCCTGGGGTCGACCATAGGAAATAATTTCTTAAATATAGGGGGAGGGACAAAAGGTATGCCGGGCCTTTCCCATTCTTTATTTACAATGTCCGCCACCCGCTTGGGTATAGGAAAAGCTTCGGGGGGCACCGGGACCTCTAGGAACTTGTCCATCTTACATAATTTCTCTGGAATGACCAAATTGTCACAATCATCCAGAGTAGATAACACCTCCTTAAGCAGAGCGCGGAGATGTTCCAATTTAAATTTGAATGTAATAACGTCAGGTTCAGCTTGTTGAGAAATTTTTCCTGAATCTGAAATTTCTCCCTCAGACAAAACCTCCCTGGCCCCTTCAGACTGGTGTAAGGGCATGTCAGAACCATTATCATCAGCGTCCTCATGCTCTTCAGTATCTAAAACAGAGCAGTCGCGCTTTCGCTGATAAGTGGGCATTTTGGCTAAAATGTTTTTAATAGAATTATCCATTACAGCCGTTAATTGTTGCATAGTAAGGAGGATTGGCGCACTAGATGAACTAGGGACCTCCTGAGTGGGCAAGACTGGTGTAGACATAGAAGGAGATGATGCAGTACCATGCTTACTCCCCTCACTTAAGGAATCATTTTGGGCAACATTATTATCAGTGGCATCATTGTCCCTACTTTGTTTGTCACATTCATCACATATATTTAAATGGAGAGGAACCTTGGCTTCCGAACATACAGAACATCGTCTATCTGATGGTTCAGACATGTTAATAGGCATAAACTTGATAACAAAGCACAAAAAACGTTTTAAAATAAAACCGTTACTGTCACTTTAAATTTTAAACTGAACACACTTTATTACTGAATATGTGAAAAAGTATGAAGGAATTGTTCAAAATTCACCAAAATTTCACCACAGTGTCTTAAAGCCTTAAAAGTATTGCACACCAAATTTGAAAGCTTTAACTCTTAAAATAACGGAACCGGAGCCGTTTTTACATTTAACCCCTATACAGTCCCTGGTATCTGCTTTGCTGAGACCCAACCAAGCCCAGAGGGGAATATGATACCAAATGACGCCTTCAATAAGCTTTTTCAGTGGATCTGAGCTCCTCACACATGCATCTGCATGCCTTGCTTCTCTAAAACAACTGCGCATTAGTGGCGCGAAAATGAGGCTCTGCCTATGACTAGAAAAGGCCCCCAGTGAAAAAGGTGTCCAATACAGTGCCTGCCGTTTTTTTAACACAATTCCCAAGATTAAAATAACTCTTCAAAGTTATAAACCATTAAATATGCTTATAAAGTAATCGTTTTAGCCCAGAAAAATGTCTACCAGTCTTTAAAGCCCTTGTGAAGCCCTTTATTCTTATATTAAAACTAAGAAAATGGCTTACCGGATCCCATAGGGAAAATGACAGCTTCCAGCATTACCAAGTCTTGTTAGAAATGTGTCATACCTCAAGCAGCAAAGTCTGCCCACTGTTTCCCCCAACTGAAGTTACTTCATCTCAACAGTCCTGTGTGGAAACAGCCATCGATTTTAGTAACGGTTGCTAAAATCATCTTCCTCTTACAAACAGAAATCTTCATCTCTTTTCTGTTTCAGAGTAAATAGTACATACCAGCACTATTTTAAAATAACAAACTCTTGATTGAAGAATAAAACTACATTTAAACACCAAAAAACTCTAAGCCATCTCCGTGGAGATGTTGCCTGTGCAACGGCAAAGAGAATGACTGGGGAAGGCGGAGCCTAGGAGGGATCATGTGACCAGCTTTGCTGGGCTCTTTGCCATTTCCTGTTGGGGAAGAGAATATCCCACAAGTAAGGATGACGCCGTGGACCGGACACACCTATGTTGGAGAAAAAAACATTTTTGTAATATACATGTATTAGCTAAAATGCTTCTAATAAAAGCTATAGCGGTTTCAAAAGTGTATTTAAATATGCACCGTGCACCAGCATTTTAAAAACACAGCTTCCACCAGCATTTTAAACACAGCCCTTGCTCAGTGATGAAGTCCCATACAAAATGATAACTTTCAATCCCACAACTAAATTTAAATCTGACCTTGATAATATTTGACTAACTGTTTCAGAAAAGGTTTGTTGACACCTGAAACCACTAAGTGTTTGAAGGTTAATGCACCTAGGGTACCAATATTTAAACAACTACCTACAATACATAAAACATTAACATCGCCACATCAGAGGCCTATTATCTCAGGTATTGGTATCCTAGAGGATAAGCTAGGGTCCTTTATAAACTTCAGATAGAGGGGAGAAAAGAAGGAGGCGCCACAATAGTGTGAAATCGTAGATGAATAGGACACCCACACAACGATACAAGATCACTTACTAGATTCAGAGCACTTGAGAAGTGCCACAGGTGCAGGCTGAACTATTCACAAGCTGTCCAGCGAGCTTATCCTCACGATCTACTCCGATCCAGTAGCCAAAGTGAAGATTACATGAAACCCCACAAGTACTTGGGGTCGCAAAGATGCCCAATGAAGGTACGAGTGTCCTCCTCAGGGCAAAAGTACAGCTAATATTGATGTGTCAAAAGCTGATAGCTGATAAAAAGTTGAAAATAGCTTTTCAAAGCAAAGATAAAAACAAGCGTGATGACACCTGATGAAACGGTTGTTGTGACCGGGAAACGCGTAGTGTATTAGGTTTTAATAAACTTATATGTTATATTTTAACCTATCTGTCATCACGCTTGTTTTTATCTTTGCTTTGAAAAGCTATTTTCAACTTTTTATCAGCTATCAGCTTTTGACACATCAATATTAGCTGTACTTTTGCCCTGAGGAGGACACTCGTACCTTCATTGGGCATCTTTGCGACCCCAAGTACTTGTGGGGTTTCATGTAATCTTCACTTTGGCTACTTGATCGGAGTAGATCGTGAGGATAAGCTCGCTGGACAGCTTGTGAATAGTTCAGCCTGCACCTGTGGCACTTCTCAAGTGCTCTGAATCTAGTAAGTGATCTTGTATCGTTGTGTGGGGGTCCTATTCATCTACGATTTCACACTATTGTGGCGCCTCCTTCTTTTCTCCCCTCTATCTGCAGATCGTCGCTGGTGCCATCAGCTTTGGAAGGAGTATTTGCTGCCGCATACCCGCTATCTGAGGGAACACCCGGAGGAAATAATCTCCACTCCATGAACTTTGGATAAGAACTATATATACACCCTATTTGTTTTTGGGCACCTATTGTATGTATCTGGTATTTTTATGCTATACCTCCACTAATATGTGTCTCTAACATTGTTTGTTACTATTATGCGTTTGTAACTACTCTCGCATTGATAGTTATTTCATCTCAGCAACATAGTTGCTGGAGGTTGTTTTCGATATCTTTATTTTTTGATTTGGAAGACACATTAGTAACACTTTACAGGCACAGTGTTTTTATCTATATCCACAGTTATTTTGTTATTTATATATTTTTTGTACACCCATATGTACTTTTATATATAGTTATCCATCACTTTAAGAATATAGTTGTGAATACATATCACACAGATTTCTAATCCTTGTCCTTTGTTGAAGAGGGCTGTCAAGACTTTGGGATATACATCACATGTTCACTTTTGGTACACTTTATTCGTGTGCATATTTAGGCGCCTTCATTTTTTCACATCACTTTTGTTTTCCTTTATAAACTTGTTGTCACAACCATTAGTCAGGATCTCACCTGGTTATCTTAAAGATACTAAGCATCTCCTGACTTTATTAGAAAATATTGGCATAGATAATAAGGATATATTGGTGACAATTGATGTCTCTTCTTTATATTCATGTATACCGCATAAAAAAGGCTTATGTTGGAGATGTATTCAGAATGATTTCAGATTATGATACCCAATATATTTAATTATTTTTGGATGCTGTTGAGTATCTACTGACACAATTATTTTTCATTGAGGGCAAATTTAATGTACAACAATGTGGAACAGTTATAGGGGCAAAATTTGCCCCTCTTATGCTAATCTTTATCTCAGCTTTTTTTTAAATATTTAAAGTCTTCCCAAGGAACAATCCGAATGTAGTTAAACCTTTTTACTAGACATGGTGGCATTTAGTTAACCAATGCCTCTTGTTTTCAAGCGATAGAAATTGTACCATATAGTATTATTGGACGAGATAGATTAGCTTTGCTTAATAGAAAAGAGGCTTATTGGATTTTCATAGTACATACAGTGGTGCCACACAGTATCAATAAATATGGGACTGAAAGCTTATAGGGGTGTTTAGTACCCAACCTTATTTATTGTGTGTTGGTTTTTTCATTTAGTCCCCAGTTAAGTGTTTGTATATTTTTATTTAATATCTTTATATTTTAAATTTTTTCTCAACTTACTTTTTGGTGTATTGCATCCGTCATACTTAAAGTGAATGTAAATTTTGATGCTAAAATGCCCGGTTTTTAAAAATCCGATTAAAAACAGGGGCACTTTAATTCATCGAAATTTAGATTTCACTTGTGTTGTGAAAAAACACGACATTGAATCAGACACTGATTCCCCCTGGGGGGAAACCGTGATTGGAGGATGACCTATCCATCATTTCTGACATCAGAAATGGCTTGCGACGACCGGAGGAAGCTAGAGCTGCTGTCAAGTTTAAAAGGTAAGTATTTTTTCATAACGAGTGAAATGTAAATTTTGATGAATTAAAGTGCCTCTGTTTTAAATCAGATTTTTAAAAACTGGGCACTTTAGCATCAAAATTTACATTCACTTTAAGGGTGTGTATATGTGATTGGTGTACTTTATATACATTTAAATAATTCCTCATTTTGAATAATTGTTTATTTATATACGTGAATATTTCGTATAATATCATAACCTTTATAGATTGTGAGTATTTGGCACAAATGTTGCTGGCCCACTAAGAGTTAACCTTGATACTATATATAGATAGTGGTAGTGCTGATTCTCTATCTCTGACAAAGTGCTGAGTCAGCATGAAATGCGTAGGATATTTGCAATATTGATGTGCCTGTATGATGTTTTATCACATTTAATAAAGTAAGGGATTTTTACTTGCACTCCAGTTTGGATCTGTGAACTTAATAAATTTCATGATAAAGGTAAATTGAAAAGTCTATTAAAATTGCATGCTGTATCTGAATCATTAAAGTTTCATTTTGACTTTAATTTCCCTTTAAAAATGACATGAAAGACATTTTTTTTCTTTCATGATTCAAATAGAGCATGTGATTTTACATACAAATCTCTGAAGGTTTGTTAGATAATCAGGTTCCATTTTAAGAGGGTAGGAATATCCCATTAACGGGCAGTAAACCCTTTTTTTTTTTTTTTTTTTAAGTAATTGAAATGTTTTCAGTTGAATAACAAAATAGTAATTAGCTTCTATGATGATCTTTTTTCCAATATTTATTACATATTTAAATGTAATTTTTAATTACTTCCAAGCCTTCTGTGATGCACTCATTATTCAGGTCCTATCACAGAAAGTTTACCTGGGCGCTTGTGAACGTCGTGGATGGTGCATGCACATTGCAATAGCACTGCAGATTTTTGGGAACATCTGCAGTTTAACACTGCCGCCATCACCATTGACATAAGTAGAAGTGAGAGTCACCACCCGCCCTGCAGCGAGTCATGTCAAATGAACACCTGCATAGATTGTTCTCCTGAAAGTGTCTGTGAATGAGCACCGACATCATTGTGCAGAATCAAAAACATAAGTTGAGGACTGTTGTGTTTCCCATTCCCTAGGTTAATGAGCAATACACCAGTATAAAGCTAATAAAAATGTGGTAATAAAAAAAGAAAAGAAAGGGAAATGCTTCCGGGTGGTGACTATGATGGCTGCTTATTTCAGAGGCTGAAGAGCCGGGTGTATAAATCTAGTGCTTATCGCTCGACTGTGGCATCATCTAAGATTTTATGTTGGGTATTCCACATCTACATAATTTGCTGGTAAATTTGATTTAGTTTGTGAGACCAACTTCACCCCCAAAGTACCGGAACGATGAGGTGCACAGTGGCAGCCTAAGAGACGGCCCAACCTTTACCTAAGCCCCCTGGTGATCCAGGATAAACAGCTTGTAACGTTGTCTACAAAGCAGGCTAACTCTTCAACCAATTACTGCTCTTCTCCTCAACATGAACAAGCAAGCATTTTATACAGCTTTTAGGGACCTATTAGATGATTTTGAAAACAAGATGTGTGAGCACTTTGATAATCTTTTTCAGTTGCTACAGGCAAAAGATGTAGTCGATAAAGCAAGCACAATGGAGCAAGAGGTGGAGGTGAACCCTCAGAATAATGCCCCTAATTCTATTAAAGGGATATTCCAGCCAAAATTGGAATCCACATGGATGCATTTCAGTTTTAGCTAGAAACATTTTTGTAATATACATGTATTAGCAAAAATGCTTCTAAGAAAAGCTATAGCTGTCTCAAAAGTGTATTTAAGTATGCTCCGTGCACCAGCATTTTAAACACAGCACTAGCTCAGAGAGCCTAAGGAGTTTGTACCATCTGGTAATGACTCAATTGGTTAATTGCTGACATGATACAAGCCCCACTGATGCTCTAAGCAGCAGCAGTATTTAAAATGTTAGTGCAATGAGAATATCTAGCTAGGCTTCACATGCACGTGCAGAGGAAAATGTTAACACTTAAACAGTGATAACTTTTTCTAGAAGCATTTTTGCCAATACATGTATATTGCAAATATGTTTCTATTGAAAGAAGTAACTCATCTTTGTGGATTTAAATTTTGACCGGAATGTTCCTTTAATGTGGCATGTACCAATTCTCCCTCAGGACCCTCGGCTGGGTCATGGGGTGATTCTGGGAATTTGCCGAGCCCTGACTGGAGTTACTGTTTTGTCTTGGCTGCTTCGGTGAGGTGCGGATCGCTCATGCAGTTACCCGCAGGTTTTGATGTGAAGCCACTGATTATACCAAGTAGTTTACCTGCTAAAGGGACAATGGCTCTGGGTGGAATATCTATACAGAACCATGTCATTCAGCTCCCAAAAGGAGACATTTTGCCTAACCACACAGGCCAGAAAATACTGAGACATTTGGGATGACAACTACTGCTTTGTATGTTTATGCCATTCCATACGCTTTATTTTCCTTTATATAAGCCTCGTATTCTCATATATGAAGGTTTCTGAGCAAGAATCTGGAGCAATTGGGACATAGCGCCTATGAGGACTTCAACATGATTTATATAGGTTATGAGTATGTTAAATACTTAGGATTTCTAATTTTAAGTTAGAGGCACATTATACACAAATACTGAGTATATTCACTAGTTTAAGTGTCTTCATTTTTTATTGTTTTCTAAAATAAAAGTTGTTAGTTAGGGAGAGTTTCCTCAGCTGAACTTCTATATTCAGATGTTATAATTCTAGTGTTAAGAGGAGAAAAGCATTATATAGAGAAGAAGAAAAAGCTGTTCCCCGTATTATTATAATTATGGTATGCTCCTCACTGCTTATTCAATCACAACTTTAGAGCATCAAGCAGGTCTGCAACTATATAAAGATATTTTTTTTTCATTCTTTTATTTCATATTTTAGTATTTAATTTACTCATATCTAAAATAAAGCACTTTCTGTACATAGGTAAGTAATTTAACATTAGCAACCATTGCTATAGAGCTGATAGTCAGGCGTGACTTGTACTTTTTCTTATTGATTTGTACTGCTGTAAAATAAAATTATATTGAGGCTACAGTCAGAACAGTAGTGCCTGAAATACCTCTCCTCTTCTGTTTTTGCTAATATCAAATATCTTGTTGGCCTTTTAGGGGATTTGCTGCAAACGGCTGAAACAGAAGAGCCTACTTTTTAGTCAGCCTTGTTTTACTAAGGCAACAAGTTCTTATTTTTAGTTTCCTCATATTTTTACTATATTACTTTGTTACATAAGTAAAACCACAAGAGCTTCAGCTTGATTATCAGAATATTGTATTGTTAGAACTCAGAACAGAACCTTAACAATTTAGCATTGATTTCAAGGCCGGATTGGCCTATCAGCATACCAGGAGAATTCACGGTGGGCTGCAGCAGCTGGGGCTGGAAAGCTACAATTTTAAAGGGGTAATTAATGGATGCAATTGGGTTGTAGGGTACCTATATAACCATAATCTGGCACTTTTTTAAAAACAAAGTAATATATTATAATTCTAAAATAAAATATTTAGGGAAGGAGTATCCCAGTAATCCCCTTTGATAAAAATGCATTATACTGAAAAATTTCTAGGGCTGCTTTTTTTTATAACTTTTACAAATATACAACTGATAAAAACATATCTTATTTTCGGCTAGATTACGAGTTTTGCGGTAAGAGCTGCTCGGTGCTAACTTGCAAGTTATTGTCACCGCTCACCTCCCTACAGTGCTGGTATTACAGGTTTACAAAAATCCGACATTAGTGGGAAATATTGCAGCGTAAAGAAAAATTGAGCTCCATACCGCACTCCAATACCAGCGCTGCGGTGAGCTGGTTTTACGTGCTCGTGCACGATTTCCTCATAGACATCAATGGGGAGAGCCGGCTGAAAAACAGCCTAACACCTGCAATAAAGGAGCGTAAAGCTCCATAACGCAGCCCCATTGATTTCTATAAGGAAAAAAAAAAGTATGTTTACACCTAACACCCTAACATAATCCCTGAGTCTAAACACCCCTAATCTGCCACCTCCGACATAGCCAATACCTACATTACACTTATTAACCCCTAATCTGCCGCCCAGACATCGACGCCACCTACATTACACTTATTAACCCCTAATCTGCCGCCCCCAAAATTGCCGCCACCTACCTACACTTATTAACCCCTAAACTGCTGCCCCCAATGTCGTCGCCACCTACATTACAGTTATTAGCCCCTAATCTGCTGCCCCCAATGTCGCCGCCACCTACCTACACTTATTAACCCCTAATCTGCCGCCCCCAATGTCGCCGCCACCTACATTACAGTTATTAGCCCCTAATCTGCTGCCCCCAAAGTCGCCGCCACCTACCTACACTTATTAACCCCTAATCTGCCCCCCCAATGTCGCCGCCAACTACATTACAGTTATTAACCCCTAATCTGCCGCCCCCAATGTCGCCGCCACTATGCTAAAGGTATTAACCCCTAAACCTGTCCCTAACCCACACTATCTTTAATGTAATTAAAATAAATCTAAATAAAACCTACTATTAATAACTAAATAATTCCTATTTAAAACTAAATACTTACCTGTGAAATAAAACCTAAGCTAGCTACAATATAACTAATAGTTACATTGTATCTATCTTAGGTTTTATTTTTATTTCACAGGCAAGTTTGTATTTATTTTAACTAGGTAGACTATTTAGTAAATAGTTATTAACTATTTACTAGTTACCTAGTTAAAATAAATACAAATTTACCTGTAAAATAAAACCTAACCTGAGTTACACTAACACCTAACCTTACACTACAATTAAATCAATTAAATTTATTAAATACAATTAACGGCTAGATTACGAGTTTTGCATTATGAGAGGTGCGTTGCTAACTTGCAGTTTATTCTCACTTACCTGCAGCGCTGGTATTACGGGTTTTTATCAACCCGGCGTTAACAGGCAAGAAGTGAGCGTAGAGCAAAATTGAGCTCCACACTGCACTCCAATACCAGGGCTGCTTAGGTGAGCGGTGAGCTGGTTATACATGCTCGTGCATGATTTACCCATAGTCATCAATGGGGAGAGCCGGCTGCAAAAAAGCAGCGTAAAACTCAGTAACGCAGCCCCATTGATTCCAATGGGGAAACACATTTTATATTTACACCTAACACCCTAACATGAACCCTGAGTCTAAACACCCCTAATCTTACACTTATTAACCCCTAATCTGCCGCCCCCAACATCGCCGACACCTACATTATATTTATTAACCCCTAATCTGCCGCTCTGGACATTGCCGCCAACTACATTATACTTATTAACCCCTTATCTGCTGCTCCCAAAATCGCCGACACCTACATTATATTTATTAACCCTTAATCTGCCGCCCCTAACATCGCCGCCACCTACCTACATTTATTAAACCCTAATCTGCCGTCCCCAATGTCACCGCCACTATTCTAAATGTATTAACCCCTAAACCTAAGTCTAACCCTAACACCCCCTAACTTAAATATAATTAAAATAAATCTAAATAAAATTACTATAATTACCTAAATTATTCCTATTTAAAACTAAATACTTAGCTATAAAATAAACCCTAAGCTAGCTACAATATAACTAATAGTTACATTGTAGTTATCTTAGGATTTATTTTTATTTTACAGGCAAGTTTGTATTTATTTTAACTAGGTACAATAGTTACTAAATAGTTATTAACTATTTACTAACTACCTAGCTAAAATAAACACAAATTGACCTCTAAAATAAAACCTAACCTAAGTTACACTAACACCTAACACTACACTGCAATTAAATAACTTACCTAAATTAAATAAAATTAAATAAATTAAATACAATTAGCTAAATTACAAAAACCCCCCACTAAATTACAACTAATTACACCTAATATAAGAGCCCTATGAAAATAAAAAAAAGCACCCCCAAAATAAAAAAAAAACCCTAGCCTAAACTAAACTATCAATAGCCCTTAAAAGGGCCTTTTGTGGGGGCATTGCCCCAAAGAAATCAGCTCTTTTACCTGAAAAAGAAATACAAACAACCCCCTCAACAGTAAAACCTACCACCCACACAACCAACCCCCCAAATAAAACCCTAACTAAAAAAACCTAAGCTCCCCATTGCCCTGAAAAGGGCATTTGGATGGGAATTGCCCTTAAAAGAGCATTTAGCTCTATTGCTGCCCAAAGCCCTAACCTAAAAATAAAACCCACCCAATACACCCTTAAAAAATCCTAACACTAACCCCTGAAGATTCACTTACCAGGAGAAGTCTTCATCCAAGCGGCAAGATGTCCTCAACGAAGCCGGCAGAAGTGGTCCTCCAGACGGCATCTTCTATCTTCATCCTTCCGACACGGAGCGGGTCCGGCGCAGAGCAACCTCTTCAATCGACGTCTTCTTGCTGAATGAAGGTACCTTTAAATGACGTCATCCAAGATGGCGTCCCTTAGATTCCGATTGACTGATAGAATTCTATCAGCCAATCGGAATTAAGGTTGAGAACATCCTATTGCGGCTGATGAGCTTGCATTCTATTGGCTGATTGGAACAGCCAATAGGATTGAAGCGATTGGAACAGCCAATAGGATTTTTTCAACCTTAATTCCGATTGGCTGATAGGATTCTATCAGCCAATCGGAATCTAAGGGACGCCATCTTGGATGATGTCATTTAAAGGTACCTTCATTCAGCAAGAAGACGTCGATTGAAGAGGATGCTCCATGTCGGATGTCTTGAAGATGGACCTGCTCCGCGTCGGAAGGATGAACATAGGCTATGCCGTTTGGATGAAGATATTTAGTTTAAATATCTTGTAAATTGTTTTTTATTTTCTGTAATTTAGTGGGGGTTTTTTTTTTGTAATTTAGCTAATTGTATTTAATTTATTTAATTGTATTCAATTTAGGTAAGTTATTTAATTGTAGTGTAGTGTTAGGTGTTAGTGTAACTTAGGTTAGGTTTTATTTTACAGGTCAATTTGTATTTATTTTAGCTAGGTAGTTATTAAATAGTTAATAACTATTTAGTAACTATTCTACCTAGTTAAAATAAATACAAACTTGCCTGTAAAATAAAAATAAACCCTAAACTAGCTACAATGTAACTATTAGTTATATTGTAGCTAGTTTAGGGTTTATTTTATAGGTAAGTATTTAGTTTTAAATAGGAATAATTTAGCTAATGATAGGAATTTTATTTAGATTTATTTTAATTATATTTAAGTTAGTGGGTGTTAGGGTTAGGGTTAGGTTTAGGGGTTAATAAATTTAGAAAAGTTGCGGCAACGTTGGGGACGGCAGATTAGGGGTTAATAAATGTAGGTAGGTGGTGGTGATGTTGGGGCAGCAGATTAGGGGTTAATAAATATAATGTAGGTGTCGGCGATGTTGGGGGCAGCAGATTAGGGGTTAATAAGTATAATGTAGGTGGTGGCGATGTCCAGAGCGGCAGATTAGGGGTTAATAAGTATAATGTAGGTGGCGGCAATGTTAGGGGCGGCAGATTAGGGGTTAATAATATTTAACTAGTGTTTGCGAGGTGGGAGTGCGGCGTTTCAGGGGTAAATATGTTTATTATAGTGGCGGCGATGTCCGGAGCGGCAGATTAGGGGTTAATAATTTTATTTTAGTGTTTGCGATGCGGGAGGCCCTCGGTTTAGGGGTTAATAGGTAGTTTATGGATGTTAGTGTACTTTTTAGCACTTTCGTTATGAGTTTTATGCTGTAGCGTAAAACTCATAACTACTGACTTTAAAATGCGTTAGGAATCTTGGTGGTAGAGGGTGTACCGCTCACTTTTTGGTCTCCCAGGCAGACTCGTAATACCGGCGCTATGCAAGTCCCATTGAAAAAAAGCCTTTACGAAATTTACGTAAGTTGCTTTGCGTTATGGCCAAAAAAGTGTGCGGTACACCTATACCTGCAAGACTCGTTATACCAGCGGGTGTAAAAAAGCAGCGTTAGGACCAGATAACGCTGCTTTTTTACCTTAACGCACAACTCGTAATCTAGCCGTAAATTACAAAAAAAACCCCACTAAATTACACAAAATAAAAAACAAATGATTAAATATTTAAACTAATTACACCTAATCTAATAGTTATATCAAAATAAAAAAGCCCCCCAAAATAAAAAACCCTAGCCTACAACAAACTACCAATGGCACTTATAAGGGCCTTTTGTTTCAGAATTGCCCAAAAGAAATCAGTTCTTTTACCTGTTTGCGATGCGGGAGTGCAGCGGTTTAGGGGTTAATATGTTTATTATAGTGGCGGCGATGTTGGGAGCGGTAGATTAGGGGTTTATAATTTTATTTTAGTGTTTGTGACGCCGGAGGGCCTCGGTTTAGGGGTTAATCGGTAGTTTATGGGTGTTAGTGTACTTTTTAGCACTTTAGTTGTAGCATAAAACCGATAACTACTGACTTTCAGTTTACGGTATGGATCCTGATGGTATAGGCTGTACCGCTCACTTTTTGGCCTCCCAGGCAAAATCGTAATAAACTCAACACCCATCGCACAAACAACATAACATATTCTCATTAGCAAATGTAAAATATCTACAGTAAATACATAGTTAACATTTTATTAAATATGAATATTGCATAAATATATTTTTTTCATGTTTTCATCTCAAAGGGCTCTAATGCACATATATTTTTATATATATATATATATATATATATATATATATATATATATATATATATATATATATATATATATATATATATATAAAAATATATGTGTGTGTGTGTATATATATATTAATGTTTTTATATGTGTGTATATATGACTGTAAATACATATATACACATATAAATACATTCATATATATGTACATATACTGTGTATATATATATATATATATATATATATATATACACACACACATACATACAAAGACATATTTAGCAATGTATATGTATGTATCTCAATGTTAAAGCCCCTTTGTGGCTTTTTCCCCCTAACATCTGAGATCTCATATCTTTGAGCCTTTATTATTATTATTATTATTATTATTATTCTTTATTTATAAAGCGCCAACAGATTCTGCAGCACTCCCCATGGGTACAAGGATTAAAAGTACAATGGAGAAACAATACAATAAGAGACAAAATTTTACAGACAAATACAGGGGGAATTGAGGGCCCTATTCCCGTGGGAAATTATAATCTAGATGGGTGGGAGGATGGGAAACAGGAGATGGGAAATGCAAAGAATGATATTAGTGAGGAGATAGATGAGGGCAACTGTTGGGTAAGTGAAGTTAATTTGTTAATGAGTCGGGTGATAAGCTTCCCTTAACAAAAAGGTCTTTAGGAAACGTTTAAAAGGAGGAGAGGTTAGGGGAAAGTCTGACAGCTTGAGGAAGTACGTTCCAGAGGGTTGGTGCAGCACGAGAGAAGTCCTGTAGTCTAGCATGAGAGGAGGTGATGGTAGAGGACGCAAGAAGCAGGTCATTGTTGGATCTTAGGGGGCGGGCTGGAGTATATTTGTTGATGAGTGAGGACAGGTATGGTGGGGCAGCATAGGTAGGTCAGGGTGAGAATTTTGAATTTAATTCTGCTGTGAATGGGGAGCGAGTGAAGGGACTCACAGAGAGGTGCAGCAGAAACAGAGCGTGGAGAGAGGTGGATTAGCCTTGCAGATGCATTTAGGATGGATTGAAGGGGAGAGAGGCTGGAGAGAGGGAGGCCAGATAGTAAGTTATTACAGTAGTCAAGTAGGGAAATTACTAGCAAGTGGATCAACTGTTTAGTAGTTTCAGCACTCAGAAACGGACGAATTTTGGAGATATTACATAGGTGGTTGCGGCAGGATGAAGAGAGCAATTGGATGTGGTGAATGAGGACAGATTTGAGTCAAGTGTGACTCTGAGGCAGCGGAGTAGAGTCAGAGGGGGGGATTAGAAGTAGTTCGGTCTTGGACATGTTTATTTTTAGGTGGTGAGAGGCCATCCAGGAAGAAATGCCAGATAAGCAGTCGCTGATGTGAGAATGGACCGAAGGAGAGAGTGCAGGGGTGGAAAGGTAGATCTGGGTATCATCAGCATAGAGGTGATAGTTGAAGCCATAGCTGTTGATGAGTTTACCCAGTGAAGAAGTGTAAATAGAGAAGAGTAGAGGACCCAGGAAAGAGCCTTGAGGTACTCCAACAGACAGAGGCAATGGAGACGGAGAAGGATCTGTTAGAGAGATAAGCGTTAATCCAGGAGAGGGCAGTGTCACAGAGCCCAAGAGAGCTGAGAGTCCGTAGGAGAAGGGAATGGTCAACAGTGTCAAAGGCAGCTGAGAGGTCACGTAAGATGAGTATAGAGTAGTAGCCTTTGTTTTTAGCAGAGAGGAGGTTGTTAGTAACCATGGTGAGGGCAGTCTCAGTTGAGTGTTGGGGACAGAAGACAGAATGCAGGGGGTCGAGCAATGAGTTGGAGGACAGGAAGTGGGTTAGGCGATCAAAAGCTAATTTTTCAAGGATTTTTGAAGCTAGCTGGAGCAATGATATGGGGCGGTAGTTTGCAGGAGAGTTAGGGTCAAGGGAGGTTTTTTTGAGGATGGGGGTGACTTTTGCATGTTTGAAGGAGGCAGGGAATGAGTAGAAAGGGATAGGTTGAATATATGAGTAAGAGCCGGAGTGAGGGTGGGAGACAGAGAAGGTATTAGATGTGAAGGAATAGGGTCAAGTAGGCAGGTAGTGAGGTGTGAGGAAGACAATAGGGAAGCAACTTCACTCTCAGTGGTTGGGAGGAGGGTGCAGAGAGTGGCAGAGGGGGTGACTGTAAGCGAAGTTGGGAGATTGCAGGCTTGTGTTGAGATGTTTCTTTGGATGGCGTTTTATTGAAATAGTACTCAGCCAGGTCTTGAGCACTTAATGCAGATGAGGGGGGTGGTGCAGGTGGGTAGAGGAGAGATTTGAAAATGGAAAAGAGTCTTTTAGGGTTTGAGGAGTGAGTGGATATTAGAGAAGAGAAGTAGGTTTGCTTAGCTAGGCGAAGGGCAGAGGTCTAAGAGTGAAGAATGAACTTATAGTGCATGAAATCAGGTTCAGAGCGGGATTTCCTCCAGGCACGTTCAGCGGTGTGGGAGCATTTTTGCAGGTGGTGTGTTTGCTGGGAGTGCCAGGGCTGGAGCTGACGATGTGGGGCTTTGTCAAGTTAGAGCAGAGCGAGAGTGTTAAGTGCAGAGGAGAGGGTTTGTTATAGTGGGTTATAGCAAGGTCAGGGCAGGATATCGTGGAAGTGTGGGAAAGGCGTATTTGAATAAGGTTGGAGAGTTGGGGAGGGTCTACATTGTGCAGATTTCTACAGGTGCAAGGGGGAGAAGTAGGTGTAGCTTGTATATTAAAATTAAAGGTGAGCAGATGGTGGTCTGAGATGGGAAATGGGTGACGGGCAACATCAGAGAGAGAGCAGAGATAGGAGAATATCAGATAAATAGAGGGGGTCCATCATGGTAGGTAGGGAATAGTGTGGATTGTGAGAGGCCGAAGGAGTTAGTGAATGAGAGAAGTATGGAGGCAGCAGGGGCAGATGGGTTGTCAATGGGGATGTTGAAGTCCCTCGGAATTAGAGTAGGTGTATTTGTAGAGAGAAAGTAAGGAAGCCAGCGAAGTTGTCAAGGAATTGGGAGGTTGGTCCAAGGGGGCGATAGATAACTGCCACTATGAGAGAGGGGGGAGAACATGCGAATGCAGTGGACTTCAAAGGAAGAAAAGGAGAGAGATGGAAATGGAGATAGGTACTGATAGGAGCAGGAGGGAGAGAGTAAAATGCCAACAACGCCACCATGTCTCTCACCTGGCCTAGGTGTTTGGCTAAAGTGGAAACCACTGTGTGTGAGAGCAGCAATGGAAGCAGTGTCAGAGGAAGATAGCCAGGTTTCAGTAATTGCTAAAAGGTTGAAAGCATTGGAAACAAACAGGTCGTGAACAGTTGTAAGTTTGTTACAGACGGAGCGAACATTCCAGAGGGCACAAGAGAAGGGAGGGAATAGGCACTGTGGGTTAATGGAGAGGAGATTGTTGGTATTGCGTGACCTAGAGTTTTTGCAGTGGGAGACAGGGCGACAGTGTAAAAGTGTGGTGATTGCTGCAGGGCCAGGGTTAGGAGAGACATCACCAGCAGCAAGCAGTAGTAGCAGTGAGAGTGAGAGAAGGTGAGAGTGAGACTTGTAGGAGCGCGTATGACTAGACACAGGAGAGTCAGAGGGGTAAGTGTTTCTAAAGGAAACAGAGTAGTTCATGAGAGGACAGCATAGGGGATGAGAGAAGGGAGGGTGAAATATGGATAGTGTGAGGATTGTTGTTATAGGGACGTGCAGTGAGTTTTAGGAGAAGGGCAAACAGAGTGAACAGAAAAGACAGAGAGCATTGTGTAGAAGTTTAGTTATTTAGTTTACCTGTTAGTGGGACTGCAGTTTCCACCTCCAGTTTCTAACTCCAGTGAGTAACTCTGCCACTTATAACAGAGCCACTTTTAACAGAGCCACCTTTAACTTTTGTGTGCAATATTTTTTTTTAAATTATGTGCTAATATGAGTGTAACAGTACTTTGTAATGTATTTTTGAAGTGTTCTGAGATTGCGGTAAAGATTGTAGCAATCTCGCCCAACTTGCAATACAAGCGCAATGGAAAGGGGACACAAACGATCGTGATAATGCTAGTGCAATTGTTTATGCCTCACTTGTTTATTATGTTTGCTCATCAACCTCGACTGCTCCATTATCGTTTACTCAGGTCTAAAAGCAATACTTGTACTTGCTATATGTATATGAACATAGCATAATTGGTTGTATACTGATATTGTAGAGTAATATTTCACTATGAAGGTCCAAGAGTGGCCTTCTTATATATTCCTCCAGGTAATTATTGTTGTTCTGTATTCCTTGTTAATATTCTGTTAAGGCTTGAATTTCGGTATATCAGCTTATTAAGATTGTATCCTGACATGTTTAGTATGGAGATTATTGCTTTTTTTCTTATGTGCATTGTGAGATGTGCAAACCAAATGTAATTTCTGTAACTTTAAAAACTACAATAGAAAAAATAAATTAGTTTAAAACAGCTGTGTGCGCCATAGAGGATGACAAGTGCAGTTATTGAGATATACAAGTAGAAATGGATGGCGCTTGTCCAGCAAGGGTTAAAGCTCCGCCTCCAAAGTAAGAGTTGACTGTAGTAGAAGAATCACAATGGTGTAGCACGTCAGGTTCACAATCTGCACTATATGGAAAATACTCAGAGGGAGTCAAGTGCCAGGAATCAAAGGTTTTATTCCACAAAAGTACAAACAAGCAGCTCTTTCAGAGGATTTATTCCACAATCTTAAAGTGAAGGTCAATTTTCATGTGAAAGTGCCCGGTTTTTAAAAAAACTATTACAAACAGGGGCACTTTCATTCATGAAAATTGACATTTCAGCCATTTTATTAAAATATACTTACCTTTTCTTCTTGAAGCCGCTCAAGTGCTTCACCAGCCCGTCCCAAGCCTCTTCATACGTCCGCAATGACGATTCCGGCATCCTCCAATCAGGGCAACACCAGGAATGGAGGAAACCGGTTTCGTCATTGCTGGGTAAGTAAACCAGGAAGAATAGTTGGGGCATCGTTTCAGAACGGCGATCCAGCGTTACAGAAGAAAAGGGTAAGTATTTTTAAAATACGGTGCAATGTCAATTTTCATGAATGAAAGTGCCCCTGTTTTTAATAGTTTTTTTAAAAACCGGGCACTTTCACATGAAAATTGACCTTCACAAGCAAGTATAACAATGTATCTCCCTTTTAAAGAGCAATAATAGAGCTCTTTCTGGATTGACATTTTGTTGCTCTTGAAAAATGTGATATATTTGCTGAAATGCGTTGAGATAATTTTATTCAACTTGTATTTTTCAGATCCTCTTATACTTGTTTTTAACTTTGTGGAATAAAACTTCTTTTACATTTCTACAGTTTTGGGAGAGACCTGGGAGGACAGCGACCAGATATAAAGTGAGTATTCTTATCCCTATGTGGTTCTTGTGAGTCTGTATCTCTGCAGTTTTGTGTGTATATTAGTTGTTGAGATATCACTGTTATGCATTCTACAATAACATTCCTCCCTTCCAGCCCCATGGCTAAGAGTTTTATCTTGAGCTCGGCAGAAACAGATGAGGCTGTAAGTTTATTTTATTTATATACTTTTTTATTTCAATTGTACATTTCTATTAAAATGATCATATATAATCTTTAGGCACAAGTTTACTGGTCCTTTAAAATATACTTGACATGTATTGTTGTAGTACAGGTTTAGAGCAATAGTCTGCAACACACAATAACTGCATTATCCTGGTACTCACCTGCATCACCAAGAACTCCAGACTCAATGTCTGATCCTCCTCAGCACTAGGAGATACATCAAAGAGGAACGGAGCATTCCACACTGGATTGAAGCCTGAAACTGAGCGAGTCTCTTTCATATCTTGAACTTGTTTATCCTGGCTAAGGCGCACATAGACAACATGATCTGTAGAAGGGGAGTATTATAGAAATAAGAGTTTACATCCGAGAGAATCAAGCTTTCATGATTCATCCAGGTTTTAAGTACATTTCAAATGTATTTCTATTATGACATGTGCTTTGTTCTTTTTGTAACCTTTGTTAAAAAACACTTAGGTAGACCTAAGCACTGTATGTTATCAATGCTTGTAACAATGTTTTTAAATGCTCTACATTGTTGAGCACTATAGGGCAGTAGTGTTCACAACAATGTAGAACACTACAAACACTGCTGTGACATAGTGCACAATCCAGAGCCTACCTAGGTATTCTCTATAATAAATAATTCCAAACGAATAAAGTAAATTTGAAATAGAAGTAAAATGGAAATGTTTAAAAGGACATGAAACCCAGTTGTGTTCTTTCGTGATTCAGATAGAGCATATCATCATAAACAACTTTCCAATTTACTTCTATTATCAAATTTGCTTAATTCTCTTGGTATTCTTTGTTGAAAGAGTATCAGTACACTACTGGGAGCTAGATAAACACATCAGGTAAGACAATATCAAGAGGCATATATGTGCAGGCGCAGTCACCAATCAGCAGCTAGCTCCTAGTACTGCATTGCTGCTCCTAAACTTTTCTACAAGGAATACCAGGAGAATGAAGCAAATAAGAAAATAGAAGTAAATTGGTGGAGTCAATTTGCCTAAGCATTTGTCATTTATCCATTACCTAGTCTTACCATTACCTGGCAATTCTCGTTGGATCCATCTCCTTCCGCACAGAAGAAGAGCTGTCTGCTCTGTTATCATTTTCTCTATCCATCACTTGCCCACTAGACCTTCTCAAACTTCTAACTCAGGATGGTTCCAAAAATCACTCATGTTTAACTCTTTCCTCTTACTTCAAAGAAGCCCTGGTCATGCCTTGATAAACTGTAATCTTGATTTAAATTCTTCTGCTGATTATTGTTCTGTGTCTCTCCTGGATTTTTATGGGTAATCAAATGCCATCTACACTTTCTCATTTTTCACTTCACTCTCATTCTTTGCTTGACCTCCTACAGTCTGGCTTATAATCTTCTAACACGATTATAACATATACAATAAAGGTAACTAATGACCTTCAAACAGCAGAAGGATAAATAACAATGTTCTGGAATTAAATCCTACATATTGCTCAATAAGCCAGATTCTCATTTATTAAGCAGTCTGTAGAGCGACCTCAGGGTTCCAACTTGGGCCACTATTCTTTTTTCTATATACTCTCTCTCTAGTGGAACTAATGCCATCAATACTCATTTCTATTCTGAAGACACTAATTTATATCTTTCTACTCCGACCTTGCACCAGCAAACCAAAGATATTGAGTAGCTAACCACTATCTAATTTTGGAAGAACTATAAAACTTAACATGTAAAAGGCAATACTCCTCATATTCACACCAAAACCTAGACGTATTACCACTTTTCACTAAAATAACAGGGATACCAAAATTCATCCAGTATATCAGATAACCATAATTTGATCCAAAAAGGCGCCTTTTTGTTTCTCAAAAAAACATTTAAAAGATGCATCATTTGTATTACAGTATACAAAGCTACACAATGTAACTATATAAGGGTAATCACTTAAATGCAAACAAATATACAAATTAACTATAAAATTATACATAGACCAGGCATATGATATCTCAATATGAAAAAGTCACCAAACAGAAGATTATAAAGTCTCAAAAAAATAGTTCCAATACGCTGGCTGCTCTTCCACTGAAACCCCAACTTAAGGTCGAAATTGTGCTTTAAAATCAGTTCCCCAAAGTATCCCGATCAGTAATGTATCTGTCAACACTAAAAAAAAATGGTGCCAATGTGTCGGCTGGAGTTCCTCAGATAACTTGTGTCACCATACTAAGCAGCTTCAAAACTCCAGATATAAATACCCCAAAATATTCAATAAAAACTGCAATGAAAGTTTTAAAAGGGCAAAAATACTATATAACACACACTTTCTAGATGTATCTCGACCTACTGTGATAACAGCAAGTCCATCAGGCATATAGCAATACAAGTAAAATGGTATGTTACATATGCTTACCTGATAAATTTATTTATTTCTTGACATGATGAGTCCACGGATCATAATCAATTACTGTTGGGAATATCCCTCCTGGCCAGCAAGAGGAGGCAAAGAGCACCACAACAAAGCTGTTAAGTATCACTTCTCTTCCCATAAACCCCAGTCATTCGACCAAAGGAAAAGGAGAGGAAGGAAGCAACACAAGGTGCAGAGGTGCCTGAGGTTTACACAACAAAAAACTGTCTGAAAAATACAGGGCGGGCCGTGGACTCACCGTGTCAAGAAAGAAAGAAATTTATCAGGTAAGCATAAATGTAGTTTTCTTTCTAATGACACGGTGAGTCCACGGATCATCATCAATTACTGTTGGGAATCAATACCCAAGCTAGAGGGCACAGATGATAAGGGAGGGACAAGACAGGGAACCTAAACAGAAGGCACCACTGCCTGAAGAACTATCTCCCAATAGAAACCTCTGCTGACGCAAAAGCATTAAATTTATAAAAAATTTGAAAAAGAACCCAGTTGCTGCCTTGAAAATCTGTTCCCCAGAAGCTTCATTATTGAAAACAGAGACAGACCTAATGGAATGATCTGTAATTCTCTCAGGGGGCTGCTGTTCAGCAGTCTCATAACCCAAACAAGTAATACTTCTCACTAAGAGAAAGAAAAGAAGCAGAAGTTTTCTGATCTTTACAATTCCCAGAGAAACAAAAGAAGGCTGGTGACTATCCATAGTCGCCTGTAGATAGAAAATAAGAGCACACACATCGTCCAAGTTGTGCCACCAACATTCCTTATGAGAAGAAGGACTAGGGCATAGAGAAGGAATCATAATTTCTTGAAAATGTTCCCATTTGAAACAACTGAAAAAAAAACTAAGATAGTACAAAAATATCGCCTCATCGGAAAGAAAGATAAGGCGAATCACACTGCCAAGCTGAGAAATCCAAGATAACCTTTCAATATCTATGGAATAAAAAGGCTCAAACAGAGCTAGTCACAAAACTTGAAGAACAAAGTTAGGCTCCAAGGAAGAGCAACCAACTTAAACACAAGTCTGATGCCAAGCAGGACCTGACAAAAAACATTGCACATCTGGCACGTCCACCAGATGCTTATGTAGCAAAAAGAGACAATGGAAAATTCGGACCCTTTAGGGTACTGACTGACAAAGCCTTCTCCAGATATTGTGGAGACAGGATCAAGATCTAGGAATCCTGACTCCACTCCAAGAGTAGCCCATGGATTCACACCAAAAAGGATAAGTACGCCATAATTGATGACAAAACTTCAAGAAACTGGCCTGCAAGCCTGAGTCATGGTCTCCAGGCAGGCAGCATCAGAGAAATGAAAATTTAGATGACGGAAGAGACCCTGCACAGAAGGTCCTTCCTCAAGGCCAGTCTCCAAAGTGGAGAGATGCCAGCATCTATCAGGGTGGACAGTGGATCACTTGACCAAGAACCATACCTTGGAAACTTGGCGGTCTGTCGAAAAGCCCTCAGAAACTCTGAACCCCTTATCTGAGGATCTACCTAGAAAACACCCCCGGAAGAGGATCCACTCCCCGGGATAAAAAACTGTTTGTTCAGAAGCCAATTGTCCACCCCTGAAAAGTGGTGGACAGACAGCAATCATAAGATTCCACCCACTGAACAATCCAAATCACCTCCTACATGGCCAAGGAACCCCTAGTTCATCCCTGGTGGTTAAATTAAACCAATGAGGAGATAATATGCAACTGGAACAATGCTAAGGATGACTGAAGCCAAAAGCCCAGACCATCTGAGCATTGCAAATCACTCTCTACTCCAAAATGTTAAAGAGGAGAGCAGACACTTCCGAGTCCATATCCTTAAACAAAACCTAGACCCATACTAGCCCAGCAGATTGACATTGTGGTCACATCACCCAGGAAAAACTCTAGAAACACACGCCCTGAGATAGATACTACAGGAGAGAATTTCCAGACTGATCTAAATCTATCTCTTGAGACAGATCTGAAAGATCTCCCACTAAGTCTTCATACCAGGTCCTGCGAGGTCACGCAGAGGCTAATAGAAACACTGCCGCTTTCTCCTGTTGAATACAAGCAATGACTTTTGTAAGAAGAAACAACAGAGAAAAACAGGTATGCCAGACTGTAATCCTTCTATGTAAAAGGCAAAGGGAATGATGTCCATAGGAATGATTAGACCAATTCCCTCCTATATTGAAACACAGAAAGTCGAGGTAAAATCAGCTGCAGCTAGATCCGATACAGATAGGCTAAGCTAGCTACTGGACCACTAGGGTTTGCTGATGGCCGGACAGTAGACCAGAAACAAGAAAAACCTTCACCTAAATAGAGAATCTATTAAGGACCAAGCATACCACACCTAGAGACCCCAGGCGGTCTCTTATTCAGGTACTGACCAGACCTGACCCTGCATAACTGTCGAGAACAGAAGGAATCGAGTGCATCCAGGGTATGGTGGGGGACCAGTGAACTATATATTATTGCAATATCCCAAGACCTAAAAGTCTGACTAGTATGACGAAAACTCAAAATTGAAATACCTAGATCCTGTTTCAGGATCAAACCTGGGAAGCAGATACCCTAGAAAGAGAAAACTGCCCTGGGAGGAAATCTTGGATTGAGCTCCAAAAGGCATGACTGAGCAAAAAATGGAAAAGAAAACTATCCTCCAGTCTTACTCTCTTGACATGTGGTAGAAAAACATATTTTTCACCCTTACAGTCAGATGAAAAATCTGCTAAACCCAGTCCCAACAAGGTCAACAAAGAAAAATACATATCATTATTTCAAAAAATATTTTATTTAACATGAGGGACATAAAAGTTTACCACAACAATCTGCCCTTAAAAAAATTTAATAGACATAAATGTTTTGCCAAACAAATGTTGTCCTTAAGAGCTATCCCTGTTCCAAGTACAACTGAATATCTACCACTAACCAAAATAGTATATAACCTTAAGAAATATGACACATCAAATATTTAAAACACAGTGTGGCCATATACATAGAAAGTGAAAACAAAGTTTCCGAGAGGGTAAGGTTTTCTATATGGATTGCAGGCAATGTCCTCTACACGAGAGGAAATCTGATCTGCTGGCTAACAAAAAGAAAAACATACAGACACCAGAACGCCGCGCTGTTCTCAACCCAAGAACGAGGCAGTGATCTAAATCCTTAAAGTATACTAGCTGTAAAAAACACACTCACATTCATATTTTACATTTGATCTCTGAGCGCCCCTGCTCTAAATCTTACAAGCTGTCAGCTTGTCATGGAGGGAACAGCCAGCGAACATTTTCTAAGATGGTGCCACTCCACTTAAGTGTCGCACTTAACACAGAAAAGAAGGCGGGAACTAAGAACGTCCAGAAAATGAAGCTCACATATGTACAGCGTTTCATTTTGCGGAAGTATCTAACAAAACACAGAGGAGTCCCTTACCAAACCTTCCTGAGTATTTTCCCCTTAGGCAAAAATAATAAAATTAGGTCCGCTTTTAACCTGGCAAGCGGAAGATAAATCAATAGCCCCATAGTAATGGCGCCTCTAGCTCCGTGCAGAACCTAGAGGGACTTTGCTACATGCATAATGATTGAGGGAATGTATTAACCTCACACAACGATGTCTACTGTAAGGTCCTAAAATGTTTTTACTGAGTCACCATATAAGGTTAACCCCTTCCTTGCCTGAAAGAGGATAAACCCAAAGAGGCCTATTTATCAAAGGTCTTGCGGACCTGATCTCCGTATTCAGCATTACTGCAGCAGCTCACAAGAGCTGCTGGTGCAACGCCGCCCCCTGCATATTTGCAGCCAATTGGCCGCCAGCAGGGGGTGTCAATCAACCCGATCGTACTCGATCGGGTTGAATTGTGGCGATTCCTGTCCGCCTACTCAGAGAAGGTGGACAGGGTTATGGAGCAGCGGTCTTTGGACCACTGCTTCATAACTGCTGTTTCTGGCGAGTCTTCAGCAACATGGGCCCACAAACTCCATACGGAGCTTGATAAATGGGCCTCTAAGTCTCCATGTCACATATGAAGTGCCAGCCCACTGCCATTAGACATCCTAGACTATGGATGTAGAGTCCCACATAAGGTGCAGAGAGAAATTAAGCCCTGTAGTGCCAGCCTCCTAGCCCCAGAAGACAAAATACACTTACCTGCACATTCAGCTGTCCGGCAGGAGGACAGTTCACCTGGTATGAGAGGATGCCTCTCCTCACATGGACCTGTGGCAAAAACGAAAGACTGAGTAAGCTTACTCAGGCTATCTGGATAGGGCAGCAAAACTGTTTGAGAGGTGCAGTGGGGATTGTACCCCACAAGTTCCCAATTGCTTAAAAGCCACCACTGCCCTACTGAAGAGACTGACGTGGACTATGGCTAGACTCCAGAAAAGGTCAGAGCAAACCTACCCTGCTTTAAAATAATAAAATCTTGATTAAAGAAAACTTCTTATCAGACACCTAAACTTCACCTCTTCCTTGTACTGCAGGCAAAGAGAATGACTGGGGTTTATGGGAAGAGAAGTGATACTTAACAGCTTTACTGTGGTGCTCTTTCCCTCCTCCTGCTGGCCAGGAGTGATATTCCCAACAGTAATTGATGATGATCCGTGGACTCACCGTGCCATTAGAAAGAAATATATATAGCTTCACCCTCTCCTTCATTTTTATCACCCCAAAATATTTAAGGATCTTAAAGTGATGGCAAATGTTACCTTTTCAAAACTTACCATTAGATCTTAAAGGGACACTAAACCCAAATTTGTTCTTACATGATTCAGATAATGCAGGCAATTTTAAGCAACTTTTTAATTTACTCCTATTATCAATTTTTCTTTGTTATCTTGCTATCTTTATTTAAAAAGCAGGTATGTTATGCATAGGAGCCGGAATATTTTTGGTTGAGAACCTGGGTTATGCTGGCTTATTGGTGGATAAATGTAAGTCTCCAATAAGCAATCGCTATCCATGGTGCTGACCCTAAAAAGGGCTGGCTGCTAAGCCTTACATTCCTGATTTTTAAATAAAGATAGCAAGAGAACAAAGACAATTTGATAATAGCAGTACATTAGAAAGTTGCTTAAAATGTCATGCTCTATCTGAATCATGAAAGAAAAAATGTGGGTATAGTCATATTCTCAGGTAAACCGGTGTATTTGTTTTTTAAATGTGACCATGTTTTCCCTCCTCCCTCTTGCACTTCTTTTTCTGTAGTCTAGTGACATATAGAGCAGTCCTACACATTCTATATGTATGGTAATGCATACTCCTGTAAGTTAGACATTGTGCACGTGAAATACTCATGTCAGTAATGCAAGTGAACAGTGAATCAGAACAAGAGATCTGATTCACTGTTTACGGTTACATCATGGGGACTCCAATTTTAAGAAACTGACCATGCAAAAGGTATCACGCATATGTGTAAGAGTTGAGAAAGCCCCCACATAGAATACAGTGAGCCGTAAGGCTAAGGTAATGATTGGGTGACAGTGGGAATTGTCACAAGTAGAAAAAAAAAACATAAACGGGAGGGGGGTCAGATTAACCATGAAAATAAATATTTATAAGCATTGGTTTAGAGAAAAAACTAAACTAAAATAAAAGTATCCCAATATGTATTATGATATCTAACAAACTTTCTGCAAGGAGCATTAAAAAAGGCTGTTTTAGAGTTTTTCAATGCCAAGACCAGCACCATATGTGTTGTGCATCAATTAGCACTAGTGCATTACTAAGTGCTTTCAGGTAGTATGCTGGGGCTGTACTATTGACTTCCATGAATATAGGCTACAGTCTGCACCACTCCTAGTCATCATTTTGGATATTACCTGGAGCACCAGGAATACGTGTGAGCTTGCCCAAGTTCTCTGCTTTCTGTACCATTACTTTGATGCGATTAGACAGTGCTTGATACTGTAGAAGAATAAAAATCTGTCCCAGAGATCTTGAATGGGAAGATGGAGCTGTGAGAACATCCATGGTGCTCAGACTCTGCACAAATGAAAATGTAGATATGTCATAAGCTACAACTAGGTATTATAGAAAATCGCTCTTACTAGGTGACCTTATAGCATTGATTTCACTGTATAAATGATTCTTCATCATACTAGAAACTCATACTCATAGTAAAAACTCATTGGATCATTCTGGGGGATGACAATCCTATGAAACATGTTACTAACAATAGGTCAATTTAGATTATTTATTTTTTAACCATATTTATTTATTTTGCATTACTTACCTTTTTGAGCTTTGTTTTGGTAGTAGACATTTCCTTGGTATAGCCAGTGGTCTCTTGGCTGTACAAACTACTCTGAGCACAGGAGAATAACACCTCCCCAATGAAGACCTCCCTCAGACTGTGCCTTTCCCTTGAATACACTGCAAGACGCAAGGTAAAGTTCTTCAGCTTCTCTGGACTATATCTCCAGAAGGAGAATCTCTGCCAACCATCAGGACCTTCCCTCTGACTAGACTGTGGCTCTATAAACCCAGGAAGTAGATAGGCCCTGACCCTTGGGTCCCTTTTCTGTTGATATCTTTTGGCCAGGTTGGAGAGTCCTGTAACAGTGACATTGAGAACCTCCTCACATTGTGAGTAACAAACAGTAAAGTGCAAAAGTGGTCTAGATTTCTGCTTAACTCCAGAGAGGCCATCTGGCTCAGTATAGGAGTGCGGCACTCTTACTAGCCTGGTTTGATCCCCTGGAAGTGAGCTGTCTCCAAAAACTGTGCTCCGCCGCTGCAGAACACGTCTTGTCTTAGATGAAAGTTGGTAAAGGCTGGGCAAAGAGGCCCTTGCATGGAGGCTGCTTCTGGGTAAAGAATCTGAATCATGCGGAGCTGCTGGGTGCATATCCTCTACACTCTTTGGAGTGATGTTTAAGTCCATATCCTGGTACTGAAAGGGAATGGGCACCACTGCAGACATTGAAGGAGCTTCTGTTAATTCATGTCCTCCATTTCTCTGTGGTGACAGTTCCTTGCTTCCACCATCAAGGCTGAAGGCAGATGGCCGCCTGCGACTTCTGTGCCAGCAGATGGCACAGCCCAAAAGGAGACAAAAGCAGAGAAGGGCCAAGCCTGCCCCCAATAGCACCTGCAAGTGGACTGAACAAAAGGAGAAATCATAACTAAATAGAAACAACTTTGTTTCAATTTATGCAATATTAGATATCTTACTTCCTTGAAAATTGCCTGTAACAAACATTTTAAATAATGTGTATTTGAGAAAGAGTTAGCTTTAAAATTGTCAGACCATAGCAGTGGTTCATGTCTTTGAGCCCTTATAACTTTTTTGTGCAATATCTTTTTAATAATTTTTATTAGATGGTGTTATTATGAGCGTAACTGTACTTTGTAATGTATATTTGATATGTTTTGTGAGACTTTTTTTTTTTGCAAAACAGTTAACCAGAGATCTGAGGGCACGCTAAACAGATGCATGTTAACTTCAATTGCGCTCAAGCGATCGCGTTTACTTTCAACTTGTAATATGAGCTAAAAACCTGACGTGAGCAATCACCAGCGATAAACCCCTTATCGCTTGCATGTAACATTTATACGCCACTCATAATATGTCACATAATGGGTTCTCAGTTATCAGATTTTCACAATGGAGTGCATCAAATGGTTTATAAATAGCTCTTTTATTTTGTCATTTAAAATAGCTGTTTTTTGCCTGTTAAAGTCACCACCTATACTAAAAATATAAATACTTTAATACTCCCTATAGAAAAGCTATCTAAATCAAGTTACCAGTGTGTGGGGGGGGGGGGTGGAAGAGACAGGTCATTCAATTTTCCTTTTCTCTCTGTAAGTATTGTTTATAGACTGAGATATAGGATAAGAAGACCTTACTGTATAGAAAGATAGATAAGGTCTGCTAGTTCTGCTAGTTCTGCAGACTCCGCCCTTTTATACAGGGGCATATTCTTGAGAACAAAGGATTGAGGCTACAATCAGCTATAATACTGGGAAACCAATTTTACCCCCACATAGGGCTTGATTACAAGTGGAACGCTAATTTATTGCACGCCCGCAAACGTGCAAATTCAACCAGTTTCGGGTGTACAATAAATAACCATCAATTACAAGTGACTGGTTATTGCTACCATGAGCTCGCGGTAGCAATCAGCGTTCAAAAAATTAACCAGAGATCAGATCTCTGGTTAATTTTCTAAAGTTCCCCCAAAATAAAGTAGTGTGTTTTAGTTTTTAAAATAAAAAAATAAGCATCTTTATTTTTTTTAAATATAACTCCTACAATCAGTTACAAGGGGTTAAAAGTGCCGGGTGTGGGGTGCTAGAAAAAAACTGCACTAAAAAGTGCCTTAACATTGAGGTTTATGTGTTACATATACAACACATTCATATACATTTATAATCTGCTGTATTTCGCACTCACCTTGTAATCTCGCCCATAATATTTTAAAAGATCTACTGAGCACATTAGCTTAGTGTTCATGGTTTTTTTTTATTAACCAGCATACTGCACTAAAATACTACACTTTGTTCTTGCAAAAAAAAAGAGGTAAACATTTAGCAAAAAAGGAATTTATAATGGAACTTTTTTTCTAATTGTATTTACGACTGCTACTATATTTGAACTATAAAAGGGAAAAGTAGCAGTTGGTAGATGCATTTCCACTTGCCTCTTTCTGGGTAGTAGAGGGTCTTCTGCAGAATCCCTATATCTGCCCCTGTGCTACTTCTAAAGAATGTGACATTGCTTTGGAAAAGAAAGTACCATTTCCTCTCTCATAAGACTGCTAAAACATTGGCAATCACCTGCTTAACAGAAAATGGGGATATATCCCACAGAAAGGGTTAGTCTACCCTGTCTGACATAGAGGGATATATGAAAAACTGGAAAACTATCTTTCAATGAATCTGTACGTCTCTCTAGTAGGCAGGTGATCTCCATAGGAAATGATTATCTACTGTACCACAAAACAAGCGAAGGAGACACAAAGTTCTACATAACAAACATTTCTCAAAATGTATTAGCTGGTAAGCACAATCGGCACATACAACGTGTGCTGTGAATGTGGAAAATATAATGAACAACAGAACTGTTTCACATAAAACATCAGAAAACTGGCAAATTATTTAACTTGAAATTACTCACTTGTGTAGTGGTAATTTGTGGTACTTTTTTTATAGAGTTTGGACTACTTTTATTGGTTTTGTAATTCTATGAAGTTTAAGTAAAATATGGCAATAATTCAGTATCCAGATGTGATGGAAGCTACTAGTAAACCACTTTTATGCCCGTGCTGGACAAACCAGGGGGATGATTTTGTTTGTATAATTATCTTAACCTTCTTCTTTTTAAGGTGTAAATGTGAAGTAGGCCTCAGGCTTCTCTCTCTTTTCCTTACCCACTGTATGGCCCCATGTTTTCTCTATTTTTATTCACATTGCATTTTTTTTTCCTTTGAAGAGGACTTACAAGTCTAAATTAGGCCAAGCCAAGAATCCGTAAACTAGAAATGATTTTGTCAACACCTTGATTTTATGATGGAGATACTACTCTTCAAAACAGAATAAAGTATTGACAAATATAAAGATTACAAAAAGTTTAGGGAGATCCGTACGGAGCTTGAAGGGCCGTGTTTCTGGCGAGTCTTCAGACTCGCCAGAAACAGCAGTTATGAAGCAGCAGTCACAAAGACTGCTGCTCCATAACCTGTCCACCTGCTCTGAGCAGGCGGACAGACATCGCCGGAAATCAACCCGATTGAGTATGATCGGGTTGATTGACACCCCCCTGCTGGCGGCCCATTGGCCGTGAGTCTGCAGGGGGTGGCATTGCACCAGCAGCTCTTGTGAGCTGCTGGTGCAATGCTGAATAAGGCAAGCGTATTGCTCGCCGTATTCAGCGAGGTCTGGCGGACCTGATACGTACTGTCGGATCAGGTCCGACAGACCTTGATAAATAGAGGCCAGATGCCCCAATTTATCTAAGTCTGGCGGACCTGATCCGACAGTGCGGATCAGGTCCTCCAGACCTCGCTGAATATGGCGAGCAATACGCTCGCCGTATTCAGCATTGCACCAGCAGCTCACATGAGCTGCTGGTGCAATGCCGCCCCCTGCAGACTCGCGGCCAATGGGCCGTCAGCAGGGGGGTGTCAATCAACCCGATCGTACTCGATTGGGTTGATTTCCGGCGATGTCTGTCCGCCTGCTCAGAACAGGCGGACAGGTTATGGAGCAGCGGTCTTTGTGACCACTGCTTCATAACTGCTGTTTCTGGCGAGCCTGCAGGCTCGGCAGAAACACGGGGCATCAAGCTCCATTCGGAGCGTGATAGATAGGCCCCATGGGCAATATCCATAATGAATCAATGGCTGATGGCTGAGGTGTAGCTATATTCCTCTAAGCACACTGAGCAAGGAGTCCACGTCTGGTTGCCCCTTTTTCCCATAGGGAGACTAAATACATACAGAGAGTAGTGCACTCACAGGAACGAACAACTGGCTTAATAACATTGTTAGCCTGTTCTATGGCGATTTACCACCTGGGTGCAGCTTTTTAGCCCAGTAATGCTTTTCACAGTCCAGCGCCGAAATACCAGGCAATTCCTCTCTGAACAAGGAACACAGCAACCCCAGACGATCGTTTCGTCCTTCATTGGGCCTCTTCAGTGAGGTGTAGCTATATTCTGGGGTTGCTGTGTTCCTTGTTCAGAGAAGAATTGCCTGGTATTTCGGCGCTGGACTGACCGTAATAGGCGGGATCAGACTGATATACTACAGGAAAGTTCTACTCTGTGAAAAGCATTACTGGGCTAAAAAGTTGCACCCAGGTGGTAAATCGCCATAGAACAGGCTAACAATGGTATTGAGCCAGTTGTTCGTTCCTGTGAGTGCACTTCTCTCTGTATGTATTTAGTCTCCCTATGGGAAAAAGGGGCAACCAGACGTGGACTCCTTGCTCAGTGTGCTTAGAGGAATATGGCTACACCTCACTGACGAGGCCCAATGAAGGCCGAAACGATCGTCTGGGGTTGCTGTGTTCCTTGTTCAGAGAAGAATTGCCTGGTATTTCGGCGCTGGACTGATCGTAATAGGAGGGATCAGACTGATATACTACAGGAAAGTTCTACTCTGTGAAAAGCATTACTGGGTAAAAAGTTGCACCCAGGTGGTAAATCGCCATAGAACAGGCTAACAATGGTATTGAGCCAGTTGTTCGTTCCTGTGAGTGCACTTCTCTCTGTATATATATATATATATATATATATATATATGTATGTTATACTTCTGTGTTAATTGCACTTCAAATCAAACTGGTAAACTTGATCCACAACAAGTGGTTTTACTAAACCAAGGGATTCTGGGTAACTCCAGGGGAATAATTCCCAAAACAGAAAGGTAATTGAGGTAATTAGCATACATTTGCATAAATCAGGAACTAAAGCAGCTAGGACTGATTTTAAATGATCAAGTTTATAATTAGATTCCAATACACTTAGAAGAAGCCTGACCGTAATAGCATCTTTATTTCTATATTTAATCTTTATTTTCAACTTTGACCAGAACCTTAAATGTACCGGCCATGGATTAGTTTCCAATTGAGGTAGTAAAAGTTTGGAAACTGGTGATAAAAACCTTTATCTCGATTAAAGTCTATGGAAATTTTTATACTACCAACAGTTTCCAAACTTTACCAACTCAATGGAAACTAGGCCTATATCGGTAAAATACTGGCTGGGTGGCATCCCTAATGTACACACACAGCCTGTGTAATTTATAAGCATGATATTGATTTCTGGTTGATTCATTGTATAGTGAATCTGTAAAGGATACTTGAAGGGACAGTCAACCCCAGAATTTTTGTTGTTCAAAAAGATAGATAATCCCTTTATTACCCATTCCCCAGTTCTGCATAACCAACACAGTTATAATACTATACTTTTTACCTCTGTGATTACCTTATATCTATGGCTCTGCAAACTGTCACCTTATTTCAGTTCTTTTGACAGATGCATTTTAGCCAATCAGTGCTCACTCCTAGGTAACTTCACGTGCGTGAGCTCATTGTTATCTATATGAAACACATGAACTAACTCCCTCTAGTGGTTAAAAACTGTCAAAATGCTTTTAGATTAGAGGCGGCCTTTAAGGTCTAAGAAATTAGCATATAAACCTCTTAGGTTTAGCTTTCAACTAAGAATACCAAGAGAACAAAGCAACATTTTTTCTTTCGTGATTCAGATAGAGCATAAAATTTTAAGCAACTTTCTAATTTACTCCTATTATCAAATTTTCTTCATTCTCTTGCGGCTAGATTTAGAGTTTTGTCGGTAAAGACCCGCGTAGCTAACGCATGTTTTTTTCCCCCCGCACCTTTTAAATACCGCTGGTATTTAGAGTTCACAGAATGGCTGCATTTTCAGTGCGTTAGGCTCCAAAAAGGGAGCGTAGAGCATAATTTACCGCCACTGCAACTCTCGATACCAGCGGTGCTTACGGATGTGGCCAGCTTCAAAAACGTGCTCGTGCACGATTCCCCCATAGGAAACAATGGGGCTGTTTGAGCTGAAAAAAAACCTAACACCTGCAAAAAAGCAGCGTTCAGCTCCTAACGCAGCCCCATTGTTTCCTATGGGGAAACACTTCCTAAGTCTGCACCTAACACCCTAACATGTACCCCGAGTCTAAACACCCCTAACCTTACACTTATTAACCCTAATCTGCCGCCCCCGCTATCGCTGACCCCTGAATATTATTATTAACCCCTAATCTGCCGCTCCGTACACCGCCGCAACCTACGTTATCCCTATGTACCCCTAATCTGCTGCCCCTAACACCGCCGACCCCTATATTATATTTATTAACCCCTAATCTGCTACCCCCAACGTCGTCTCAACCTACCTACAATAATTAACCCCTAATTTGCCGACCGGACCGCACCGCTACTCTAATAAATGTATTAACCCCTAAAGCTAAGTCTAACCCTAACACTAACACCCCCCTAAATTAAATATAATTTAAATCTAACGAAATAAATTAACTCTTATTAAATAAATTATTCCTATTTAAAGCTAAATACTTACCTGTAAAATAAATCCTAATATAGCTACAATATAAATTATAATTATATTGTAGCTATTTTAGGATTAATATTTATTTTACAGGCAACTTTGTATTTATTTTAACCAGGTACAATAGCTATTAAATAGTTAATAACTATTTAATAGCTACCTAGTTAAAATAATTACAAAATTACCTGTAAAATAAATCCTAACCTAAGTTACAATTAAACCTAACACTACACTATCAATAAATAAATTAAATAAACTACCTACAATTATCTACAATTAAACCTAACACTACACTATCAATAAATTAATTAAATACAATACCTACAAATAAATACAATTAAATAAACTAACTAAAGTACAAAAAATAAAAAAGAACTAAGTTACAAAAAATAAAAAAATATTTACAAACATTAGAAAAATATTACAACAATTTTAAACTAATTACACCTACTCTAAGCCCCCTAATAAAATAACAAAGACCCCCAAAATAAAAAAATGCCCTACCCTATTCTAAAATTAAAATAGAAAAGCTCTTTTACCTTACCAGCCCTGAAAAGGGCCCTTTGCGGGGCATGCCCCAAAGAATTCAGCTCTTTTGCCTGTAAAAAAAAAAAATACAATACCCCCCCCCCAACATTACAACCCACCACCCACATACCCCTAATCTAACCCAAACCCCCCTTAAATAAACCTAACACTAAGCCCCTGAAGATCTCCCTACCTTATCTTCACCACACCGGGTATCAGCGATCCATCCAGGCTCCGATGTCTTGATCCAAGCCCAAGCGGGGGGCTGAAGATGTCCATGATCCGGCTGAAGTCTTCATCCAAGCGGGAGCTGAAGAGGTCCATGATCCGACTGAAGTCTTCTATCAAGCGGCATCTTCAATCTTCTTTCTTCTGGATCCATGTAGTTCATCCCGCCGATGCGGAACATCCATCTTCACCAACGACTTCCCGACGAATGACGGTTCCTTTAAGGGACGTCATCCAAAATGGCGTCCCTCGAATTCCGATTGGCTGATAGGATTCTATCAGCCAATCGGAATTAAGGTAGGAAAATTCTGATTGGCTGATGGAATCAGCCAATCAGATTCAAGTTCAATCCGATTGGCTGATCCGATCAGCCAATCAGATTGAGCTTGCATTCTATTGGCTGTTCCTACCTTAATTCCGATTGGCTGATAGAATCCTATCAGCCAATCGGAATTCGAGGGACGCCATCTTGGATGACGTCCCTTAAAGGAACCGTCATTCGTCGGGAAGTCGTCGGTGGGATGAACTACATGGATCCGGAAGAAAGAAGATTAAAGATGCCGCTTGATAGAAGACTTCAGCCGGATCATGGACATCTTCAGCCCCCCGCTTGGGCTTGGATCAAGACATCAGAGGCTCTTCTGGATCGATCGGTGAACCCGGCGTGGTGAAGACAAGGTAGGGAGATCTTCAGGGGCTTAGTGTTAGGTTTATTTAAGGGGGGTTTGGGTTAGATTAGGGGTATGTGGGTGGGGGGTTGTAATGTTGGGGGGGGGTATTGTATGGTTTTTTTTTACAGGCAAAAGAGCTGAATTATTTGGGGCATGCCCCGCAAAGGGCCCTTTTCAGGGCTGGTAAGGTAAAAGAGCTTTTCTATTTTAATTTTAGAATAGGGTAGGGCATTTTTTTATTTTGGGGGTCTTTGGTATTTTATTAGGGGGCTTAGAGTAGGTGTAATTAGTTTAAAATTGTTGTAATATTTTTCTAATGTTTGTAAATATTTTTTTATTTTTTGTAACTTAGTTCTTTTTTATTTTTTGTACTTTAGTTAGTGTATTTATTTGTATTTATTTGTAGGTATTGTATTTAATTAATTTATTGATAGTGTAGTGTTAGGTTTAATTGTAACTTAGGTTAGGATTTATTTTACAGGTAATTTTGTAATTATTTTAACTAGGTAACTATTAAATAGTTATTAACTATTTAATAGCTATTGTACCTGGTTAAAATAATTACAAAGTTGCCTGTAAAATAAATATTAATCCTAAAATAGCTACAATATAATTATAATTTATATTGTAGCTACATTAGGGTTTATTTTACAGGTAAGTATTTAGCTTTAAATAGGAATAATTTATTTAATAAGAGTTAATTTATTTCGTCACATTTAAATTATATTTAAGTTAGGGGGGTGTTAGTGTTAGACTTAGCTTTAGGGGTTAATACATTTATTATAGTAGCGGTGTGGTCCGGTCGGCAGATTAGGGGTTAATAATTGTAGGTAGGTGGAGGCCACGTTGGGGGCGGCAGATTAGGGGTTAATAAATATAATATAGGGGTCGGCTGTGTTAGGGGCAGCAGATTAGGGGTACATAGGTATAATGTAGGTTGCGGCGGTGTACGGAGCGGCAGATTAGGGGTTAAAAAAATATGCAGGTGTCAGCGATAGCGGGGGCGGCAGATTAGGGGTTAATAAATATTATGTAGGTGTCGGCAGTGTTAGGGGCAGCAGATTAGGGGTACATAGGGATAACGTAGGTGGCGGCAGTGTGCGGTCGGCAGATTAGGGGTTAAAAAATTTAATAGAGTGGCGGCGATGTGGGGGGGCCTCGGTTTAGGGGTACATAGATAGTTTATGGGTGTTAGTGTACTGTAGAGCACAGTAGTTAAGAGCTTTATAAACTGGCGTTAGCCCAGAAAGCTCTTAACTACTGACTTTTTTCTGCGGCTGGAGTTTTGTCGTTAAATTTCTAACGCTCACTTCAGCCACGACTCTAAATACCGGCGTTAGAAAGATCCCATTGAAAAGATAGGATACGCAATTGACGTAAGGGGATCTGCGGTATGGAAAAGTCGCGGCTGCAAAGTGAGCGTTAGACCCTTTCCTGACTGACTCTAAATACCAGCGGTAGCCCAAAACCAGCGTTAGGAGCCTCTAACGCTGGTTTTGACGGCTAACGCCAAACTCTAAATCTAGCCGAGTGTATCTTTATTTGAAATGCAATGATGTAAGTTTAGATGCTGGCCCGTTTTTGGTGAATAACCTGGGTTGTCCTTGCTGATTGGTGGATAAATTCATCCACAGATAAAAAAGTGCTGTCCAGAGTTCTGATTCAAAAAAAAAAGTTTAGATGCCTTTTTTTTCAAATAAAGATAGCAAGAGAACGAAGAAAAAACATAATTTATGTAAGAACTTACCTGATAAATTCATTTCTTTCATATTAGCAAGAGTCCATGAGCTAGTGACGTATGGGATATACATTCCTACCAGGAGGGGCAAAGTTTCCCAAACCTCAAAATGCCTATAAATACACCCCTCACCACACCCACAAATCAGTTTAACGTATAGCCAAGAAGTGGGGTGATAAGAAAAAAGTGCGAAAGCATAAAAAATAAGGAATTGGAATAATTGTGCTTTATACAAAAAAATCATAACCACCACAAAAAAGGGTGGGCCTCATGGACTCTTGCTAATATGAAAGAAATGAATTTATCAGGTAAGTTCTTACATAAATTATGTTTTCTTTCATGTAATTAGCAAGAGTCCATGAGCTAGTGACGTATGGGATAATGACTACCCAAGATGTGGATCTTCCACGCAAGAGTCACTAGAGAGGGAGGGATAAAATAAAGACAGCCAATTCCGCTGAAAATAATCCACACCCAAAATAAAGATTAAATCTTATAATGAAAAAAACTGAAATTATAAGCAGAAGAATCAAACTGAAACAGCTGCCTGAAGTACTTTTCTACCAAAAACTGCTTCAGAAGAAGAAAACACATCAAAATGGTAGAATTTAGTAAAAGTATGCAAAGAAGACCAAGTGGCTGCTTTGCAAATCTGATCAACTGAAGCTTCATTCCTATACGCCCAGGAAGTAGAAACTGACCTAGTAGAATGAGCTGTAATCCTTTGAGGCTGAGTTTTACCCGACTCAACATAGGCATGATGAAACAAAGATTTTAACCAAGATGCCAAAGAAATGGCAGAAGCCTTCTGACCTTTCCTAGAACCGGAAAAGATAACAAATAGACTAGAAGTATTTCGGAAATCCTTAGTAGCTTCAACATAATATTTCAAAGCTCTAACTACATCCAAAGAATGCAACGACTTTTCCTTAGAATTCTTAGGATTAGGACACAATGAAGGAACCACAATTTCTCTACTAATGTTGTTAGAATTCACAACCTTAGGTAAAAATTTAAAAGAAGTTCGCAACACCGCCTTATCCTGATGAAAAATCAGAAAAGGAGACTCACAAGAAAGAGCAGATAATTCAGAAACTCTTCTAGCAGAAGAGATGGCCAAAAGAAACAAAACTTTCCAAGAAAGTAATTTAATGTCCAGCGAATGCATAGGTTCAAACGGAGGAGCTTGAAGAGCCCCCAGAACCAAATTCAAACTCCAAGGAGGAGAGATTGACTTAATAACAGGTTTTATACGAGCCAAAGCTTGTACAAAACAATGAATATCAGGAAGACTAGCAATCTTTCTGTGAAAAAGAACAGAAAGAGCAGAGATTTGACCTTTCAAGGAACTTGCAGACAAACCTTATCCAAACCATCCTGAAGAAACTGTAAAATTCTAGGAATTCTAAAAGAATGCCAAGAAAAATGATGAGAAAAACACCAAGAAATGTAAATCTTCCAGACTCGATAATATATCTTCCTAGATACAGTTTTACGAGCCTGTAACATAGTATTAATCACAGAGTCAGAGAAACCTCTATGACTGAGAATCAAGCGTTCAATCTCCATACCTTCAAATTTAAGGATTTGAGAACCTGATGGAAAAAAGGACCTTGCGATAGAAGGTCTGGTCTTAACGGAAGAGTCCACGGTTGGCAAGTGGCCATCCGGACAAGATCCGCATACCAAAACCTGTGAGGCCATGCTGGAGCCACCAGCAGAATAAACGAATGTTCCTTTAGAATCTTGGAAAAAGAACTATAGGCGGAAAGATATAAGCAGGATGATACTTCCAAGGAAGTGACAATGCATCCACTGCTTCCGCCTGAGGATCCCTGGATCTGGACAGATACCTGGGAAGCTTCTTGTTTAGATGAGAAGCCATCAGATCTATTTCTGGAAGTCCCCATATTTGAACAATCTGAAGAAATACCTCTGGGTGAAGAAACCATTCACCCGGATGTAGCTTTTGGCGACTGAGATAATCCGCTTCCCAATTGTCTATACCTGGGATATGAACCGCAGAAATTAGACAGGAGCTGGATTCCGCCCATACAAGTATTCGAGAGACTTCTTTCATAGCCAGAGGACTGTGAGTTCCTCCTTGATGATTGACATATGCCATGGTTGTGTCATCGTCCGTCTAGAAACAAATGAACGACTCTCTCTTTAGAAGAGGCCACGACTGAAAAGCTCTGAAAATTGCACGGAGTTCCAAAAATGTTGATTGGTAATCTCGCCTCCTGAGATTCCCAAACCCCTTGTGCTGTCAGAAACCCCCATACAGCTCCCCAACCTGTCAGACTTGCATCTGTTGAGATCACAGTCTAGGTTGGAAGAACAAAAGAAGCTTCCTGAACTAAACGATGGTGGTCTGTCCACCACGTCAGAGAGTGCCGAACAATCGGTTTTAAAGATATTAATTGAGATATCTTTGTATAATCCCTGCACCACTGGTTCAGCATACAGAGCTGAAGAGGTCGCATGTGAAAACGAGCAAAGGAGATCGCATCCAATGCAGCAGTCATAAGACCTAGAATTTCCATGCATAAGGCTACCGAAGGGAAAGATTGAGACTGAAGGTTTCGATAAGCTGAAACCAATTTCAGACGCCTCTTGTCCGTCAGAGACAGAATCAAGAACACTGAATCTATCAGGAAACCTAAAAAGGTTACCCTTGTCTGAGGAATCAAACGAACCTTTTGGTAAATTGATCCTCTAACCATGTTCTTGAAGAAACAACACTTATAAAAGACTGTAAAGGTTCTTTCTAGTGAAAATGAGCAAAGGGAATTGAATCCAATGCTGTGGCCATAAGACCTAAAACTTCTATGCATATATAGCAACTGAAGGAAATAATAGAGACTAAAGGTACCGATAGACGGAACCCAATAACATTATCCCTTGTCTGATAGAGACAAGGACAGTGACACAAACTATCTGGAAACCTAAAAAAGGTGACCCTTGTGTGAGGAATCAAGAGCTTTTGAAAAGAAGATCCTCTAACTATGTCCTGAAGAGTAAGTGAATCATATGAGATTCCGCATCCTCAGAAAATAATCTGAATGAAAACAGAAAAATGAAAATATGCATTTATTCTATCTAATGAAAACAAATAATGCTATCAATGACCATAAAAAGGCAAAATAGTTTGAATAAAACTCCAAAACCCGGTTCCTCAAAAGGAACTGGAAGAAATACCCCAGAAGATTCCAGGTCTGAGCAGCGCTTGAACCCCATGGGTGCCCAGCCATGCTTCAACAGTACCCAAAATATATAGGACAGAAACACAGTTAAAGAAAGTGCTAGCCTTACTGGAATAAAATCAAAGAAATTTGGACAAAATAAATTTCAAAGAAGCCTTAACCTGCCCCTTACCAGCCAAGCTGGAATACGGCACGTACATCGCAAAATTAGGGAGCTGATTTCGAACTCCAATTATAGACATGTTACTTGGGAAAGAACTCAGGAATTCGTTCCTTAATAAGAACAACCAAACCAGTATAAGCTTAAAGTTTTAGTCTTAGAACTCAACCTTGAAGCCCAGAGTAACAGTTAAGAATTGAATCCAATTATAAAACAAATAATTGATTATCTTAGAACAAAAGAAATATGGATTTTTTTTTTTTTTTTTTAAATCACAAAATTCTTCTAGCTAAAAAAGCTAAAGACATAGATTAACCCTCATTTGCGAAAATATTCAATAAAATGAAGACACAAATGAAATTATTAGCATGATAGTCCAGTTTAAAGGACCAACCAATACAGTGGACTTGCATAATCAATAAATGCAAAACAAAAAGACAAATGCAACAGCACCTAGTCTAGTAAATGTTGTCCCTTTAACAATGCTAAAATAAATCACAGGACCAAGAAAAGTACCTGAAACTAAATAATTTTCCATAAATAAGATACAACTATCTAAAGGAAAATAAATACTATTTTGCTATAGAAACAATAGCATAATTAGTAGAATTAGAGATAGCCCCAATAAACTGCTGGCAAAGAATATAGTTTATAACCTTTGAAGAAGGAATAAAAGAAAATTCTCAGCCTATTCCATTCCCTAGTATAGGGAATTGGAAAGAAAACCACTGAAAACACAGAATAAATAAATAGGCAGAAATAATGTCAGCTAGTCTTAAAGAACTAGTTACCTTAATATCCAAAATAATCAACACCTTTTCAACAAAGAACAAATGTACTTTAATAATAGAAAAATAATAAAATAGTAGATTTGTTAGTGTCAATATCTGATGAAGAAAATTTCTGAAAGAGAAAAAAACATCATCAGAGAAGGATAAATCGGTATGTTGTTGGTCATTTGAAACTTCAATAATTAAATAAGAAGTGAAAAAGACCAAAAAATTTTATTAGAAGGCACGAAGTCAGACAAAGCCTTTAACATAGAATCAGAAAAATATTTCTTATAAGTCTTCTAAATATTTCTTGTAAGAAAAGAAAATATATAAAGCATAAATACTAATGGATTCCTCATGTAAAAGTATAACATAATAACTTATTACAAACCATAGCTAAAGATAAACATTTATAACATTTAAAATAAATGAACTTAGCTTTGGTAGAACTGAAACTCAGTTAAGCGTTTTTCCAGAAGTGGCTTCTGATTCAGAGTCCATCTGAGACATCTTGCAATATGTAATAGAAAAAACAACATATAAAGCAAAATTGATCAAATTCCTTAAATGACAGTTTCAGGAATGGGAAAAAAATGCCAATGAACAAGCTTCTAGCAACCAGAAGCAATAAATAATGAGACTTAAATATTGTGGAGACAACAATGACGCTCGAATTTTTTAGCGCCAAAAAAAGCCGCCCACATTATTTGGCGCCTAAATGCTTTTGGCACCAAAAATGGCGCCACATCCGGTAACGCCGACATTTTTTGGCGCAAAAGCGTAAAAAAAATGACGCAACTTCCGGCGACACGTATGACTCCGGAAATGACAAGAAATTTTTTGCGCCAAGAAAGTCCGCGCCAAGAATGACGCAATAAAATGAAGCATTTTCAGCCCCCGCGAGCCTAATAGCCTACAGGAAAAAAAGTCAAATTTTAAGGTAAGAAAAAATTGAATTATTCATACGCATTATCCCAAATATGAAACTGACTGTCTGAAAATAAGGAAGGTTGAACATCCTGAATCAAGGCAAATAAATGTTTAAACACATATATTTAGAACTTTATATAAAAGTGCCCAACCATAGCTTAGAGTGTCACAGAAAATAAGACTTACTTACCCCAGGACACTCATCTACATGTAGTAGAAAGCCAAACCAGTACTGAAACGAGAATCAGTAGAGGTAATGGTATATATAAGAGTATATCGTCGATCTGAAAAGGGAGGTAAGAGATGAATCTCTACGACCGATAACAGAGAACCTATGAAATAGACCCCGTAGAAGGAGATCATTGAATTCAAATAGGCAATACTCTCCTCACATCCCTCTGACATTTACTGCACGCTGAGAGGAAAACCGGGCTCCAACCTGCTGCGGAGCGCATATCAACGTAGAATCTAGCACAAACTTACTTCACCACCTCCATAGGAGGCAAAGTTTGTAAAACTGATTTGTGGGTGTGGTGAGGGGTGTATTTATAGGCATTTTGAGGTTTGGGAAACTTTGCCCCTCCTGGTAGGAATGTATATCCCATACGTCACTAGCTCATGGACTCTTGCTAATTACATGAAAGAAATTGATAATAGGAGTAAATTAGAAAGTTGCTTAAAATTGCATGCTCTATCTGAATCACAAAAGAAAAATTTGAGTTCAGTGTCCCTTTAACCAACACAGTTATATTAATATACTTTTTACCTCTGTGATTACCTTTTATCTGAACATCTTCTGACAGCCCCCTGATCACATAACTTTTTATTTATTATCTATTGGCTTGCATTTAGTACTGTGTTGTTATCTATATGGCCCACATGAACTAGCAGTCTCCTGTTATGAAAAGCAAATAAAAAAGCATGAGATTAATTGGATGCCTGTAGTGGCTTAGAAACAGGCAGAAATGTAGAGGTTTAAATGCTATAAAGTATATTAATATAACAATGTCGGTTGTGCAAAGCTGGGGAATGGGTAATAAAGGCTATATTTATATTTTTAAACAATAACAATTTTAGTGTAGACTGTCCCTTTATACTAATTGCAATATGATTAAAGTGAGTGAAATCACCTCCAGTAAGATAAAAGAACTAATTGCATTTTCACATCAACACAAATTCACGGAATGTTGTGGATATGAAAATGTCCTATAATGAGGTTTTACTTCACTTGTTTACTCTCTATTACTTACAGATACCCAGACATGTCAGATCCACACAAATAGAAATCAGACCACATTCTATATGTGAAGATGTACTGAAGTTCTGTGGTATGGGGGGGCATAAGGTGTTAAGGTGCTAATGTGAAGCAATACTAGCTGGATGGAACAAGTAAGAGCTTTTCAAATGCATGAAAAAGGTTACACTGACTCTTAAAGCCAGATCTCCTTGTGCACTGAAACATACTCCTTTGTTCTTGCTAACAGCCTATACGAGAGATGTAAAAACCAAACACTGTATTTACTGTGATAAATATAATTCTGCTGCTGAAGCCAGTAATAATGCAGAATTGTGTTATGAGGTCTTGGGAATGTCCCAGGTGCAATGTAACTAGTTAAGTAGTGTTATAGCAAGAGAGTTTAAAATACTCAGGTATGGACCCGATCATGGAAAAAATAACACTTTAATCTCCTGAAGTTTACTGATAAGATAGACTAGAAACATAAAAGCAAACAGGGAGGTGGAAAAGAATTACACATGACTAACAAGGAGTGTAATTACTAATTGTCAATAAGGCAAAGATTGTAGGAGCAGAATAAGAAAATACTGTTTACATACAGAGACAAGACAGAGAAATCTACAGGCGTTATAGTGAGAGGTCATACAAGTACTAGGATGTGCTACAGGGAAAGGTTATGCAAAGCAATAGGTTTCATTATAAATAGAGGTTATGCAGAGTAATATGGGGTATTATAGAGATATGTTATACCGAGCTATAGTAGTAATTACAAGGAAAAGGGTATACAGAGCAATAGAATGGCTTATAGAGGGTATGCAGAGCAATAGAATGAATTATAGAAAGAAGATCCCTAGAGCAATAGTGAGAGTTAAACTTTTACATAGGGCAATTTAATATTATGGGATTAAACCATGGAAGGAAATGTAAGAAACTAAGGGGTGAAGGTAAACAAATGATGTAGTTCTGAAAAAAAAACTGTGAGGTAAATGCAATAAATACAAACAGTATAAACTAAAGCTATGAGCAGAATGAGAGTGTGATGGGAGGGGGGGGGTCACATGGAAGATAAGAAGTGCCACACCTTCCTGATGCTTATTTAGAAGGACCTGAATCAGCAGCCAGATAAAGAGAAATACTACAACCCCTTCAATCATGCCCTTGGAGCAGAAAAAGATGATTGAATGGCACAAGGCTTGGGGTGATGTCGGTTCTTCTGGTGCCTCAGAGATCTCACAGTCGTTGTCCATCATCTTCAGCAATTGGCCTCTCCACCCTTTAGGGATGTAAAGAAAGTGTCACAGTTCCCATGCTCATATTGTGATATTTAAAATGAGGACAGCAAGAGGGTGATCTTAAGAGTCACCAAAGGAGGTAGTGATCTAGTAGAGGTACCATATTAATCAAGGTACACAAATCAAGAAAACTCCAAAAAATGTCTAATAACATTTTTCATAAATGCATCGAAGATAAAAGGTCATCTTTTAGATGGTGCTTGACACTAGATTGTCACAAGGCCCTGCAGCCAAGGAGTATTTAATTGTCTTTCTCCTCAGGCTGCACGATGCTGCCCGCTGTGCCAAGCAGCTGTAAAGGGAGGGCAGAATATCTGGGTGTCTTGTTTTCCCGAATTCCTAGTCATTATTTTGGAGGACTAGGGGCATATATCTTCCTGTAATCCCAAAGAGAAGATTGCAGGTGAGGACCCATGTCTGTTACAGATGACAGTTCCCACGATGGTGCCAAAACACAGCTTTGCTAGTAGCAATCAAAGCAGTCTCCTCCTCTCCCCCCTTCTCTTCCCACTGAATTGTCAAAAGGAATTACTTTTTTTTAGAAGCAGTCATGCAAAATGCATCTGGTATTAACTCACGTGTTGCCAGAGGGCATTAAAATCCAGGATTTATATGACCAGTCAACATTTGCACACATGTTGAGTATTTACATCTATATGTGTAAAAGAGAACCAATTATGGCCTATGGATCACCCCCCAAAAAAGTATGTTTAATTAAAATGAGAGTAATCCATATAACTATTATATTAAAGCACATGTTTAAATAGATTACGCTATCAATCCACTCCTCCTATACAAACATCTAACAAACATCTATATAACTATAACATATTTTGGCTTATAAATATTACATCTGAATAAATAAGCCTCTTACACAATATAGAAGTTGTTTTTATATATATATATAAATATATATATATATATACACATACATATACATACACACATACATATATATATTATTACGCTATCTTCTCAATGTTTTGTTTTAAAGATTATTGAATGTCATTTCAGATATTCTCTCTTTATTTGCAAAATGTGTGTTCCTGTACTAAGAAAAAAAATGGTTTGGATTTATGTTTGTGAGTGAGGCGTCACTGTCCATAAATAAAGCAACTTTGTGTTCTGCTTATCCGCCTGTGATCAATCAGGTCTTAAAGGGACATGAAAGCCAAAAAAAATATTTCATGATTCAGGTATAGAATACATTTTTAAACAATATTCCAATTTACTTTTATTATCTAATTTGCAACATTCATTAGATATTCATAGTTAAAGGGACACTGAACCCAAAATTTTTCTTTTGTGATTCAGATAGAGCATGCATTTTTAAGCAACTTTCTAATTTACTCCTATTATCAAATTTTCTTTATTCTCTTGGTATCTTTATTTGAAATGCAAGAATCTAAGTTTAGATGCCGGTCCATTTTGGTGAACAACCTGGGTTGTCCTTGTTGATTGGTGGAAAAAATCCCTCCACCAATCAAAAAGTGCTGTCCAGAGTTCTTAACCCAAAAAAGCTTAGATGGCTTTTATTTCAAATAAAGATAGCAAGAGAATGAGAAAATTGATAATAGTAGTAAATTAGAAAGTTGATTAAAATTGCATTCTCTATCTGAATCACAAAAGAAAAAAATTGGGTTCAGTGTCCCTTTAAAGAAATAGCAAAGCACACGGGTGAACCAATCACAAGAGGTATCTATGTACAGCCACCAATCAGCAGCTACTGAGCCTATTTAGATATGATAATTTTTAAAATTGCATGCTCTTTTTAAATTGTGAAAGAACAAATTTAGGTTTTATGTCCCTTTAAGGCCCATGAAACTTTCTGTTAGACTCAAAATAATTTTTTTTAACATGTTTAAATAGTGCTCTTTCATATGCACTATTTTGGTGGTCACTGTCCCTTTAATTAGTTCAGAAGATTGATTAATACAGCCAATCGGGTGTATGTCTGCTCAGTCTGGTGTGCTCACATTGTTCTATATTTACTTATTTCATTCTCCCTTTTCTTAGAAGAAAAAGAGCAAGAGCTATAGATTTATAGAAAATGCAACAGCAAATTGACGAGCTGCATGCAGCCATCGTTGAGCTTATGTAATATTCTGTAATACACCTTTAAGGCAAATCACTCCTTCAATTGGATTCCTCACTATATCAGCTGTGTTTCACTTTCAAGCAATGCCTGATTAAGTACTGTTGCTGTTTACATTGAGCTCCATTTTTGTCTTTGACTACCGTTTTATGCAGATCCGCATCAACTTTATCTCGTTTGTTTCTCTGAATACAATCAACCAGCATAACAAGACTGAAGCTGCGCTCTACCTATTTGTATTATTTCAAGAAACTCTGAGTCTCAGTATTCTGCTCCTTTACCTCTCTCCCCATCTGTTACTGTCATTCCTCCGGACTCCGCTCTCGGATTACCTTGTGTCTCCTCCTCTGTTCCTGCCATCACTACAGCCTTCCACTCTAGCTCCTCCCCAAACATTTCCTGGATCATCATGTTCACGGACATCTCATACCAAGCGGTAGTGTCCGGTAAGCTGGATGATGTTTTCTATCACAATAACATCATTTATGTAAGAATTTACCTGATAAATTCATTTCTTTCATATTGGCAAGAGTCCATGAGCTAGTGACGTATGGGATATACAATCCTACCAGGAGGGGCAAAGTTTCCCAAACCTCAAATGCCTATAAATACACCCCCTAACCACACCCACAATTCAGTTTAACGAATAGCCAAGTAGTGGGGTGATAAAGAAAGGAGTAAAAAGCATCAACAAAGGAATTTGGTAATAATTGTGCTTTATACAAAAAAAATCATAACCACCATAAAAAGGGTGGGCCTCCTGGACTCTTGCCAATATGAAAGAAATGAATTTATCAGGTAAATTCTTACATAAATTATGTTTTCTTTCATGTAATTGGCAAGAGTCCATGAGCTAGTGACGTATGGGATATCAAATACCCAAGATGTGGAACTCCACGCAAGAGTCACTAGAGAGGGAGGGATAAAAATAGCCACAACCCAAAATATAAGTTTATTCTTTAAATGACAAGAAAAACTTAAAACATCAGCAGAAGAATCAAACTGAAACAGCTGCCTGAAGAACTTTTCTACCAAAAACTGCTTCTGAAGAAGCAAATACATAAAAACGGTAGAATTTAGTAAATGTATGAAAAGAAGACCAAGTTGTCGCTTTGCAAATTTGATCAACTGAAGCTTCATTCTTAAAAGCCCACAAAGTGGAGACTGATCTAGTAGAATGAGCTGTAATTCTCTGAGGCGGGGCCTGACCCGACTCCAAATAAGCCTGAAGAATCAAAAGCTTTAACCAAGAAGCCAAGTAAATAGCAGAAGTCTTCTGACCTTTCCTAGGACCAGAAAATATAACAAATAGACTAGAAGTCTTCCTGAAATCTTATTAGCTTCAATATAATATTTCAACGCTCTCACCATATCCAAAGAATGTAAGGATCTTTCCAAATAATTCTTAGGATTAGGACACAAGGAAGGGACAACAATTTCTCTACTAATGTTGTTAGAATTCACAGCCTTAAGAAAAAATTTAAATCAAGTCCGCAAATCTTCCTTATCCTGATGAAAAATCAGAAAAGGAGATTCACAAGAAAAAACAGATAGCTCAGAAACTCTTCTAGCAGAAGAGATGGCCAAAAGGAACAACACTTTCCAAGAAAGTAGATAAATGTCCAAAGAATGCATAGGCTCAAAATGGAGGAGCCTGTAAAGCCCTCAAAACCAAATTAAGACTCCAAGGAGGAGAGATTGATTTAATGACAGGCTTAATACGAACTAAAGCCTGTACAAAACAGTGAATATCAGGAAGTTTAGCAAACTTTCTGTGAATAAAGCAGAAAGAGCAGAGATTTGTCCCTTCAAGGAACTTGCAGACAAACCCTTATCCAAACCATCCGGAAGAAACTGTAAAATTCTTGCAACTCTAAAAGAATGCCAAGAGAATTTATGAGAACACCATGAAATGTAAGTCTTCCAAACTCGATAATAAATCTTTCTAGACGGATTTACAAGCTTGTAACATAGTATTAATCACTGAGTCAGAGAAACCTCTATGACTTAGCACTAAGCAATCAATTTCCATACCTTAAAATTGAATGATTTGAGAACCTGATGGAAAAACGGACCTTGAGAAAGTAGGTCCGGCCTTAACGGAAGTGGCCAAGGTTGGCAGCTGGACATGCGAACAAGACCCGCATACCAAAACCTGTGATGCCATGCTGGAGCCACCAGCAACACAAACGATTGTTCCATGATGATTTTGGAAATCACTCTTGGAAGAAGAACTAGAGGCAGGAAAATATAAGCAGGTTGATAACACCAAGGAAGTGTCAGCGCACCCACTGCTTCCGCCTGAAAATCCCTGGACCTGGACAGGCATCTGGGAAATCTCTTGTTTAGATGAGAGGCCATCAGATCTATCTCTAGAAGACCCCATATCTGAACAATCTGAGAAAACACATCTGGAGGGAGGGACCATTATCCCGGATGTAAAGTCTGACGGCTGAGATAATCCACCTCCCAATGTCTATACCTGGGATATGCACCGCAGAAATTAGACAGGAGCTGGATTCCGCCCAAGCAAGTATCCGAGATACTTCTTTCATAGCTTGTGGACTGTGAGTCCCACCCTGCTGATTGACAAATGCCACTGTCTGTGATATTGTCTGTTTGAAAATAAATGAACGGTTCTCTCTTCAACAGAGGCCAAAACTGAAGAGCTCTGAGAATTGCATGGAGTTCTAAAATATTGATTGGTAATCTTGCCTCTTGAGATTTCCAAACCCCTTGTGCTGTCAGAGATCCCCAAACAGCTCCCCAACCTGAAAGACTTGCATCTGTAGTGATCATAGTCCAGGTTAGCCGAACAAAGAAGCCCCTTGAACTAAACGCTGTTGATTTAACCACCACGTAAGAGCGTGTCAAACATTGGCATTTAAGGATATTAATTGTGATATCTTTGTATAATCCCTGCACCATGGATCCAGCAAACAAAGCACATAACCACTGAAGGGAATGACTGAGACTGAAAGTGCCGACAGGCTGCAACCACTTTCAAACTTCTCTTGTCTGTTAGAGACAGAGTCATGGACACTGAATCTATCTGGAAACCTAAAAAAAAGGTGACCCTTGTCTGAGGAATCAAGAAACTTTTTGGTAAATTGATCCTCCAACCATGTTTTCGAAGAAATAACACTAGTTGATTCGTGTGAGATTCTGCAGAACGTAAAGACTGAGCTAGTACCAAGATATCGTCAAAATAAGGAAACACCGCAATACCCTGCTCTCTGGTTTCCAGAAAGCAGGGAACCTAGAACCTTTAAAAAAAGATTCTTTGAGTGGTTGCTAGTCCAAATGGAAGAGCAACGAATTGGTAATGCTTGTCTAGAAAAGAGAATCTCAGGAACTGATAATAATCTGAATGAATCGGAATATGAAGGTATACATTCTGCAAGTCCATTGTGGACCTAAAAAGTCCTTGCTGAATAAAAGGCAGAACAGTCCTTAAAGTCACCATTTGAAAGATGGTACTCTTACATAATGATTCAAAATTTTCATATCCAGAATTGGTCTGAATGAAATTTCCTTCTTTAGGACAATGAATAGATTTGAATAAAACCCCAGACCTTGTTCCTGAAAAGGAACTGGCATGACTATCCCTGAACTCCAGGTCTGAAACACACTTCAGAAAAGCCTGAGCTTTAACTGGATTTACTGGGATGCGTGAGAGAAAAAAATCTTCTTGACACTTAATCTATCTATTTTACTAGTTACAACACTACCAAACAAATTTATAATCACGATTTATAACTCTGTTATTAGGTCTCTATATATGATATTATTCTTTGTAACAAATATAGTTGTTTTTCTTCACCTGCTATCGATAAGCCAAGGATCCATATCATTGCTCTAGAATTGCAACTATCTATAAAACGCAAGTACTGACTACTTTTGACCATTTTTTCCAAGGTTCATTGAAAGCTGTTATCGGTTAAGGGAGACGTCCCTATATTTTAGCTAAGTTTTAGATACAGTTTATTTTAGAAATTGTACACTCCTTGATATATTGTTTTTAAATACATTGTTTTAAATAAATTGCTTCTTATAACATATACCGATACTTTGTTCTTGTTTTGAGTACATCTCTTCATTTTGGACACATATTTTGGGCGTTTATTTTGGATATTTCATATTATTTACCTTTACATATATTTTTTCTAGTGTTGGATATAATTACACTTCTGATTATATTTTAGTATAGGATTGAATTGCACTGATATTATAGTCCACTCATATACCCTTGCTTTTAGCGCTTAACTTTTTCTAATATATTGCAGAAAAAAATCTTCTCACAGGAGGATTTACTCAGAATCCTATTCAATACCACTGAGAGACAATACTCTGAAACCATTGATTTTGGACAGAGTTTATCCAAACATCCTTGAAAAAAAACTTAATCTGCCCCCTACCAGCTGAGCTGGAATGAGAGTCGCACCTTCATGCGGACTTAAGGGCTGGCTTTTGGTTTCTTAAATGGGTTGGATTAATTCCAATTAATTAAGGTTTCCAATTGGAAACAGATTCCATAGGGAAGGATTAGGTTTTTGTTCCTTATTTGACAAAAAGAACGAAAACGATTAGAAGCTCTATGTTTACCCTTAGGTCTCTTATTACCTTGGAAAGAAAGAGATAGCAATCTAGACTTAAAAAGTCATATCAGCATTCCAAGATTTAAGCCTCAAACTCCTCTAGCTAAAAACAGCTAAAGACATAGATCTAACATAAAACTTGATTATATCAAAAAATGGCATCAGAACGGATTAGTATGTTGCAGTAAGCGAACAATGCTAGATAAATCAGAATCCAATTCTTGGTGCACTAATTCTCCAACAAAAATGTTGATGCAGCTGCAACATCAGCCAAAGAAATTGCAGGCCTGAGACGACCTGAATATAAATAAGCTTTCCTTAGATAAGATTCAAGTTTCCTATCTAAAGGAACTTAAGTACTATCTTCTATGGGAATAAAGGTACGTTCAGCAAGAGTAGAAATAGCCCCATCAACTTTGAGGATCTTTTCCCAAAACTCTACAGAAATTTCTGGTAAAAGGATACCATTTTTAAACCTTGAAGAAGGAATAAAAGAAGTACCCGGCTTATTCCATTCCTTAGAAACCTTATCAGAAATAGCATCAGGAACAGGAAAACCCCTCTGGAGTAACCACAGGAGGTTTAAAAACATAATTTACTAGTTTTAATATCAAGAGGACTAGTTTCCACGATATCCAAAATAATTAACACTTCTTTAACAAAGAACGAAAATACTTTAAATAAATAAGAGGATTTGTCAGTGTCAATATCTGAGGAAGGATCTTCTGAATCAGACAGATCCTCATCAGAGGAGGATAATTCATTAAGTTGTTGGTCATTTGAAATTTCATCAACCTTATGAGAAGTTTTAAAAGACCTTTATATTAATTAGAAGGAAGAATAGCAGACAAAGCCTTCTGAATAGAATCAATAACAAATTCTTTAAATTTCATAGGTATATGTACATTAAAAGTTGAAGGAACAACAACAGGCAATGTACTATTTACTGATGGACACAATATCTGCATGTAAAAGTTTATCATGATAACCAATACAAATGACATTCGGAAATATAATGCACTTAGCTTTAGTAGAACCGACATCAGGCAGCAAAGTTCCAATAGATACTTCTGAGACAGGATCAGATTGAGACATCTTGCAAAATGTAAAATAAAAAACAACATATAAAGCAAAATTTGTCAATTTCCTTATATGACAGTTTCAGTAATGGGAAAAAAATGCAAATAGTATAGCCCTCTGACATAGAAAAAGGCAAGAGGCAAATAGCAATGGGGTATTAAATTGATGAAAAAATTTGGAGCCAAAGTAACTGAATTTTTTTTGGCGCCAACAACATCTGGAAATGACACACTCGCGTCACTTACGACGCAACCATGTGTAAAGACTCGGCATCAACTACGACGCCGGAAATGATGAACTTACTTCAACGAACGTACTTTCGCACCAAAAAATTATCTCGCCATGAATGACGCAATAAAGTCTAGCATTTGGCGCACCCGCGGGCCTAATACTGGCCGCAAACTGCAATAAAAATGTAGTCAATTTTGAAAAATAGACTAAACCCCAGGTAAGAAAAATATTTCTTAAAATGTTTATTTCCCCAAATATGAAACTGACAGTCTATTTCCCCAAAGTCTGCATAAGGAAATACATGAACCTGACTCATGGCAAATATAAGTACAATACATATATTTAGAACTTTATATAAATGCATAAAGTGCCAAAACAAAGCTGGGGTGTCTTAAGTAATAAAAAACATACTTACCAAAAAGACAACCATCCACATAAAGCAGATAGTGAAACCAGTACTGAAACAGTTATTAGTAGAGGTAATGGTATATAAGAGTATATCGTCAATCTGAAAAGGGAGGTAGGAGATGAATGTCTACGACCGATAAAAGAGAACCTATGAAATAGATCCCCGTTAGGAAGACCATTGCATTCAATAGGTGATACTCCCTTCACATCCCTCTGACATTCGCTGTACTCAGAGGAATCAGGCTTCAAAATGCTGAGAAGCGCATGTCAACGTAGAAATCTTAGCACAAACTTACTTCACCACCTCCATAGGAGGCAAAGTTTGTAAAACTGAATTGTGGGTGTGGTGAGGGGTGTATTTATAGGCATTTGAGGTTTAGGAAACTTTGCCCCTCCTGGTAGGATAGTATATCCCATACGTCACTAGCTCATGGACTCTTGCCAATTACATGAAAGAAAACTCATTGTTATTCTCATGAAGCCAGTACGTTCTCTTGGATTGTACACTTTAAGATATATATGCATTCCATAACTTCGCTGCTACATTCTTAGTGTACTGTGAAGATATTTCTCTTCTTATTGTTTCTAATATATTGTTCTCTATTCTCAGTACAATCTGATTATATCTCTCAGACCTCAGTATATCCGCTTTAGATTTGCAGAGATTATTATGTAAATTTAAAGCTATACAAACTGCTTTTATTTAGTACTCATAACAACTTTAGTTATCGTTTTAATGTTGTGATCTAAATACAGCTACACACTTAATGATCAAATCTTATTTTATATATTTCAAGAGTAATGTTAACTTAAGTTGATATAGGTTAACCATTACGTAATAATCAAGCCTTTTACTTTATATAGGAGTCATAAATGGATCCACTTGAGGCTTCGCACCACATCTCAAACCTTAATCAAAAGGTGGATTTCTTGGCTCAAAATATAACTGAATTACAGAAGGAAAACAATTCCCTGAAGGGTCTGATTAATGACTTTATGATGGCAAAAAATGCTGAAATACCTGAACCTTTTGTAAATCCTCCTATGATATTTTCAGGAAACCGTTCTGAGTTCAGAGAGTTTAAAACTTCATGTTTAATGTTTTTTGCTCTAAAAACCTAAGACCTACGCATAAGACAGAACTAAGGACTGCACTATCATTTCATTTTTAAAAGGTGAACCCAGATCATGGGCAAATCTTTTTTTTTTTTAAAACAATGATGCAATTCTTAATTTGGTTGAATTTGTTTTTTTCTGTTATGGCAACATTGTATGAAGATACAAATAAACAACTCACTGCTGAAAATAATCTGCGTTCTCTTAGTCAGGGAAGGAGACCGGTTGAAGATTATATAGCTGAATTCCAAATGTGGGCTACAGATTCTGAATGTAATCAGTTAAGTTTGAAGAATTAGTTCTGGATAGGTTTATCTGATGTTCTAAAAGATGAACTCTCTAGAATTGAAATGCCAGACTCATTGGATGTATTGATTAAGATCTGTACTTCCATAGACAGCAGGTACCGTGAGAGAAAGGCTGAAAAAGCTCATATTGATTATATGCCTAGAATGAATCTATTGTCCCAGTCAAGAGAAGACCCCAAGTACAGTTGTTCCTATGGAAATAGGAAGCGGGAAGGGACCTCTTACGCAAGAGGAGAAAACAAGACGTAGACTATCTAACTTATGTCTATACTGTGCAAGCCAAGAACACATACGCCTAGATTTAGAGTTTTGCAGCCAAAGGGGTGCGTTAGCTACGCGTGTTTTTCCCCCCCGCAACTTTTAAATAACGCTGGTATTGAGAGTTCTCTGAAGGGCTGCGTTAGGCTCCAAAAAGGGAGCGTAGAGGCATATTTACCGCCACTTCAACTCTCAATACCAGCGTTGCTTACGGTAGCGGCTATCTGGAAAAACGTGCTTGTGCACGATTCCGCCATAGGAAACAATGGGGCAGTTTGGGCTGAAAAAAAACACCTGCAAAAATGCAGCGTTAAGCTCCTAACGCAGCCCCATTGTTTCCTATGGGGAAACACTCTCTAAGTCTGCACCTAACACCCTAACATGTACCCCGAGTCTAAACACCCCTAACCTTACAGTTATTAACCCCTAATCTGCCGCCACTGCTATCGATGACCCCTGCATTTTATTATTAACCCCTAATCTGCCGCTCCGGACACCGCCGCAACCTACATTATACCTATGTACCCCTAATCTGCTGCCCCTAACATCGCCAACACCTACATAATATTTATTAACCCCTAATCTGCCCCCCCCAACGTCGCCGCTACCTTACCTACACTTATTAACCCCTAATCTGCCGACCGGAACTCGCCGCCACTATAATAACATAATTTATGCTTACCTGATAAATTTATTTCTCTTGTAGTGTGTTCAGTCCACGGGTCATCCATTACTTATGGGATATATTCTCCTTCCCAACAGGAAGTTGCAAGAGGATCACCCAAGCAGAGCTGCTATATAGCTCCTCCCCTCACATGTCATATCCAGTCATTCGACCGAAACAAGACGAGAAAGGAGAAACTATAAGGTGCAGTGGTGATTGGAGTTATAATTTTAAAATTTAGAACCTGCCTTAAAAAGACAGGGCGGGCCGTGGACTGAATACACTACAAGAGAAATAAATTTATCAGGTAAGCATAAATTATGTTTTCTCTTGTTAAGTGTGTTCAGTCCACGGGTCATCCATTACTTATGGGATACCAATACCAAAGCTAAGTACACGGATGATGGGAGTGACAAGGCAGGAACATTAAACAGAAGGAACCACTGCCTGTAGAACCTTTCTCCCAAAACCAGCCTCCGAAGAAGCGAAAGTGTCAAATTTGGAAAATTTGGAAAAAGTATGAAGTGAAGACCAAGTTGCAGCCTTGCAAATCTGTTCAACAGAGGCCTCATTCTTAAAGGCCCAGGTGGAAGCCACAGCTCTAGTGGAATGAGCTGTAATTCTTTCAGGAGGCTGCTGTCCAGCAGTCTCATAGGCTAAACGTATTATGCTACGAAGCCAAAAAGAGAGAGAGGTAGCCAAAGCCTTTTGACCTCTCCTCTGTCCAGAGTAAACGACAAACAGAGAAGAAGTTTGTCTAAAATCTTTAGTTGCCTGTAAGTAGAACTTCAGAGCACGGACCACGTCTAGATTATGCAAAAGACGTTCCTTCTTTGAAGAAGGATTAGGACATAATGATGGAACAACAATCTCTTGATTGATATTCCTGTTAGAAACAACCTTAGGTAAAAACCCAGGTTTAGTACGCAGAACTACCTTGTCTGAATGAAAGATCAGATAAGGAGAATCACAATGTAAGGCAGATAACTCAGAGACTCTTCGAGCCGAGGAAATAGCCATCAAAAACAAAACTTTCCAAGATAAAAGCTTAATATCAATGGAATGAAGGGGTTCAAACGGAACACCCTGAAGAACTTTAAGTTTAAGCTCCACGGAGGAGCAACAGCCTTAAACACAGGCTTAATTCTAGCCAAAGCCTGACAAAAGGCCTGGACATCTGGATTCTCTGCCAGACGTTTGTGTAAAAGAATAGACAGAGCTGAAATCTGTCCCTTTAGCGAACTAGCGGATAAACCCTTTTCTAAACCCTCTTGTAGAAAAGCCAATATCCTAGGAATCCTAACCTTACTCCATGAGTAACTCTTGGATTCGCACCAATATAAATATTTATGCCATATCTTATGGTAAATTTTTCTGGTCACAGGTTTCCGAGCCTGTATTAATGTATCAATAACCGAATCCGAAAACCCACGCTTTGATAGAATCAAGCGTTCAATTTCCAGGCAGTCAGCCTCAGAGAAATTAGGTTTGGATGGTTGAAAGGACCCTGAATTAGAAGGTCCTGCCTCAGAGGAAGAGACCATGGTGGACAGGACGACATGTCCACTAGGTCTGCATACCAGGTCCTGCGTGGCCACACAGGCGCTATCAGAATTACCGATGCCCTCTCCGGTTTGATCCTGGCAATCAGTCGAGGTAGCAACGGAAATGGTGGAAACACATAAGCTATGTTGAAAACCCAAGGGGCTGCTAATGCATCTACCAGCACCGCTCCCGGGTCCCTGGACCTGGATCCGTAACAAGGAAGCTTCGCGTTCTGGCGAGATGCCATGAGATCCAGATCCGGTTTGCCCCAACGACGAATCAGTTGAGCAAATACCTCCGGGTGAAGTTCCCACTCTCCCGGATGAAAAGTCTGGCGACTTAGGAAATCCGCCTCCCAGTTCTCTACGCCTGGGATGTAAATCGCTGACAGGTGGCAAGAGTGAGACTCTGCCCAGCGAATTATCTTCGAGACTTCCAACATCGCTAGGGAACTCCTGGTTCCCCCTTGATGATTGATGTAAGCCACAGTCGTGATATTGTCCGACTGAAATCTGATGAACCTCAGTTTTGCTAACTGAGGCCAAGCTAGAAGAGCATTGAATATTGCTCTTAATTCTAGAATGTTTATTGGAAGGAGTTTCTCCTCCTGAGTCCACGATCCCTGAGCCTTCAGGGAATTCCAGACTGCTCCCCAGCCTAGAAGGCTGGCATCCGTTGTTACAATCGTCCAATCTGGTCTGCGAAAGGTCATTCCTTTGTACAGATGAACCAGTGACAACCACCAGAGAAGAGAATCTCTGGTCTCCTGGTCCAGATTTAGCAAAGGGGACAGATCTGAGTAATCCCCGTTCCATTGACTGAGCATGCATAGTTGCAGCGGTCTGAGATGCAGGCGCGCAAATGGCACTATGTCCATTGCCGCGACCATTAAGCCGATTACCTCCATGCACTGAGCTACTGATGGGCTTGGAACGGAATGAAGGACACGGCAAGCATTGAGAATCTTTGATAACCTGGACTCCGTCAGGTAAATCTTCATCTCTACAGAATCTATAAGAGTCCCTAGAAAAGGAACCCTTGTGAGTGGTAACAGAGAACTCTTTTCCACGTTCACTTTCCACCCATGCGACCTCAGAAATGCTAGAACTATCTCTGTATGAGACTTTGCATTCTGAAAACTTGACGCTTGTATCAGAATGTCGTCTAGGTACGGAGCCACCGCTATGCCTCGTGGTCTTAGTACCGCCAGAAGTGAGCCCAGAACCTTCGTAAAAATTCTCGGGGCCGTGGCTAACCCGAAGGGAAGAGCCACAAACTGGTAATGCCTGTCTAGAAAGGCAAACCTTAGGTACCGATAATGATCTTTGTGAATCGGTATGTGAAGGTAAGCATCCTTTAAGTCCACTGTGGTCATATATTGACCTTCTTGGATCATGGGCAGGATGGTTCGAATGGTTTCCATCTTGAACGATGGTACCCTTAGGAATTTGTTTAAGATCTTTAAGTCCAAGATTGGTCTGAAGGTTCCCTCTTTTTTGGGAACCACAAATAGATTTGAGTAAAATCCTTGTCCCTGTTCCGATCGCGGAACTGAGTGGATCACTCCCATGATTAAGAGGTCTTGTACACATTGTAGAAATGCCTCTCTCTTTACTAGGTTTGTTGATAACCTTGATAGATGGAACCTCCCTTGTGGAGGAGAGGTTTTGAAATCCAGAAGGTATCCCTGATATATAATCTTCAACGTCAAGGGATCCTGCACATCTCTTGCCCAAGCCTGGGCGAAGAGAGAAAGTCTGCCCCCCACTAAATCCGTCTCCGGATAGGGGGCCCTGTCTTCATGCTGTCTTAGGGGCAGGAGTAGGCTTTCTGGCCTGCTTGCCCTTGTTCCATGACTGGTTGCCTTTCCAACCCTGTCTGTAACGAGCAGTAGTTCCTTCTTGTTTTGGAGCGGAGGAAGTTGATGCTGCTCCTGCCTTGAAGTTACGAAAGGCACGAAAATTAGACTGTTTGGCCTTTGGTTTGGCCCTGTCCTGAGGAAGGGCGTGTCCCTTACCTCCCGTAATGTCAGCAATAATTTCCTTCAAGCCGGGCCCGAATAAGGTCTGCCCTTTGAAAGGAATGTTAAGTAGCTTAGACTTGGAAGTTACATCCGCTGACCAGGATTTAAGCCAGAGTGCTCTGCGCGCCTGTATGGTGAATCCGGAATTTTTAGCCGTAAGTTTGGTTAGATGTACTACGGCATCTGAAACAAACGCATTAGCTTGCTTAAAGGGCCACTAAACCCAAAATCTTTCTTTCATGATTCAGATAGAGAATAAAAATTTAAACAACATTACAATTTTCTTCCATTATTTATTTTGCTTCATTTTTAAAATATCCTTAGTTGAAGAAAAAGCAATGCACATGGTGAGCCAATCACATGAAGCTTCTATGTGCAGCAACCAATCAGCAGCTAGTGAGCATATCTAGATATGCTTTTCATCAAAGAATATCAAGAGAATAAAACAAATTAGATAATATAAGTAAATTAGAAAGATGTTTAAAATTGCATTCTCTTTCTAAATCAAAAAAGAAAAAATGTGGGTGGCATGTCCCTTTAAGGGTTCTAACTGTGCTCAAAGCCTCATCCAATGGCGCTGTGCGAATCGCCTCTTCCAGAGACTCAAACCAGAATGCCGCTGCAGCCGTGACAGGCGCAATGCATGCAAGAGGCTGCAATATAAAACCCTGTTGAACAAACATTTTCTTAAGATAACCCTCTAATTTTTTATCCATTGGATCTGAGAAAGCACAGCTATCCTCCACCGGGATAGTGGTACGCTTGGCTAAAGTAGAAACTGCTCCCTCCACCTTAGGGACCGTCTGCCATAAGTCTCGTGTGGTGGCGTCTATAGGAAACATTTTTCTAAATATCGGGGGAGGGGAAAAAGGCACACCGGGTCTATCCCACTCCTTACTAATAATTTCTGTAAGTCTTTTTGGTATAGGAAAGACGTCAGTACACACCGGTACCGCATAGTATCTATCCAACCTACACATTTTCTCTGGAATTGCCACCGTGTCGCAATCATTCAGAGCCGCTAATACCTCCCCTAGTAACACACGGAGGTTCTCAAGCTTAAATTTAAAATTTGAAATTTCTGAATCCGGTCTCCCCGGATCAGAACCCTCACCGACAGAATGAAGCTCACCGTCTTCATGTTCTGCAAATTGTGACGCAGTATCAGACATGGCTCTTGTGTCATCAGCGCGCCCTGTCCTTAACCCAGAGCTATCGCGCTTGCCCCTTAATTCGGGCATATTATATAATACTTCTTTCATAACATTAGCCATATCATGTAAAGTGATTTGTAAGGGCCTAGATGTACTTGGCGTCTCAATCCTACGCATCTCCCAAGCGGGAGACGCAGGTACTGACACGTGAGGAGAGTTAGGCGGCATAACTTCCCCCTCGTTGTCTGGTGATAGTTTCTCTATCGGTACAGATTGACTTTTATTCAAAGCAATATCAATACAATTGGTACACATCGTTCTATTGGGCTCCACATTGGCTTTTGAACATGATGAACAAACAGTTTCCTCTGAATCAGACATGTTTAAACAGACTTAGCAATGAAACTAGCAAGCTTGGAAATCACTTTCAATAAGTTTACAAGCAATATAAAAAACGCTGCAGCGCTTCAAAATACAGATATAATTAAACAATTCTTAACAAGAAGTGTATTATTAGCAGAGGATTGCACCCATTAGCAAAAGGATGATTAACCCCTCAATACCCAAAACGGATAAAACGGATATCAATTAAGATTTAACGCTTTTAATCACGGTCAAGCACACTGTCACAGATCTGCTGTGACTGATTACCTCCCTCAAAAATGAATTTTGCAGACCCCTGAGCTCTCTAGAGACGTCCTGGATCAAGGAGGAAGAAGCAGGAAGACTGTGCTAGAATTTTAACTGCGCAACAAGGCGCTAAAACAAGGTCCCTCCCACTCCTATTACAACAGTGGGAGCCCTGATATAACGGTTTCCATGCAGAAAATATATGTTAGCCATGTGGAAAAAAATCATGCCCAAAGAGATTTATCACCAAAGTACCTCACAAAAACGAATAACATGCCAGTAAACGTTTTATTAAAAAACAACATTTTCCAATGTCATGCAAAGTTATCACTAAGCCTGCTACCAGTCGCTACCACCGCAGATAAGGCTTAAGTATTATTTCAGTTTTAACAGTATTTTCTCAGTCAAATTCTAGTCCCTAGAAAATAACTCGACTGCGCATACATTTATCAGCCTTATACCAGTTGCCACTACTGCATTTAAGGCTGTACTTACATCATACGGTAACAGCAGTATTTTCTTAGTCAATTCCATTCCCAGAAAATAATGTACTGCACATACCTCATTTGCGGAGGACCCCGCATGCTATTCCCAGTTTCTGAAGTTACCCCACTCCTCAGAATGTCAAGAACAGCCAGTGGATCTTAGTTACGCCTGCTAAGATCATAGAAAAAAACGCAGACAGTTTCTTCTTCCAAATACTGCCTGAGATAGAAAAACAGCACACTCCGGTGCCATTTAAAATAACAAACTTTTGATTGAAGAATAGTTAAGTAAAAACTCCAGCTCCTCTCGCGACCTCCTTCTTTGTTGAGGGTTGCAAGAGAATGACTGGATATGACATGTGAGGGGAGGAGCTATATAGCAGCTCTGCTTGGGTGATCCTCTTGCAACTTCCTGTTGGGAAGGAGAATATATCCCATAAGTAATGGATGACCCGTGGACTGAACACACTTAACAAGAGAAAAATGTATTAACCCCTAAACCGCCTCACTCCCGCCTCAAACCCTATAATAAATAGTATTAACCCCTAATCTGCCCTCCCTAACATCGTCGACACCTAACTTCAAGTATTAACCCCTAATCTGCCGACCGGACCTCAACGCTACTCTAATAAATGTATTAACCCCTAAAGCTAAGTCTAACCCTAACACCCCCCTAAGTTAAATATAATTTTTATCTAGCAAAAAAATATATCCAAAGGAGTTCCAGCAAGAAACAGGAGTGCTAGTTCAGTAAAAACAGGTTTTTATTAGGACATAATAAAACAAGTGCAAAAATAGGCAGACTCCATACAAACGAAGGGAGTATCAAAAATAGGTCTGACCGGTTTCAGCCAAGCTGGCTGTAGTCATAGACATATGTCTCACCTATGCAGGTGCAATCAATTTAAAACCCTTAGCTCCTCCCTAAGGAGGTGGTAAAAGAAAGTGTCTCCCAACATTAACCCTTAAAAGAGGACAATAACATAGTGCATATAAGTAAGTGACAAAACGAACTGATTATTAGTAAGCGCCCCATGTGGATGGATACTAAATTGTTTTGGATATAGCCAATTGATATAGTTAACTGACATAATAAGAGAATAGAATATAAAGCATTGTAAGAATAATGATGTGAATGTTTCAATGGTTAAATTCGAACTTAGACCTATAAACTAATAAACATCACATAGTATTAAGACAATGTAAGAAACCATTCTCTATATTATCAAAAAATATATGATGATAGATAGCATATAGGAGGCGTGAAAAACTACAGGATATTTAGAAATGCAAGGATATATTTCTGAGTCATAATTATGTTTTACATATACACCTCTATAATAAAGGAAACCGTCAAATGGACATATTATTTACATAAGGGCAATTTCATGTGATTATATACTAAATGCAATAGAGGAAATAACCCTTAGAAAGTGGACAAATAGGGGCAGGGACAAATAGTCACATATGGGTATAGACAAGTAGAATTATTAGAGGGCCAATTAAAGCCCTAATCTCAGAGTTGGATGTTAATACTGGTGCAGAAATACTCATATATATAGATTTATGAATTAACAAAAATTAATACATATGGTATACACCACTTATAGTCATAGATCAAAGGTCGATAGTTAATCAGTGCTGCCAGTAATTGATAATGTCAAATTCTGAGTTGAATCCCCTAGGGAGCAGGCAACCGAGTTTATGTATCCAATAGATCTCTTGTCGACACAGTATGCGAAATTTATTGCCTCCCCTAGGGGGTCTGACTATTTGCTCGATTGCCTGCCACCTAAAGGACCCAACTTGACCATGATGGGCTTCCAAAAAATGTTTGGACAGAGCAGAGACTGCTCTATCGTGAGAGATGTGAGCTAAGTGCTCTTTGATGCGTGTCCCTACCTCTCTGGTGGTTCTACCTACGTACTGCCGATGGCACAAGGTGCACTCAATGAGATACACCACGAATTTACTGCCACACTTCACACATGCCTTGGTCTCAAAAATTTCAGCCCCAGTAGCTGAAGTGAAGTGGGCAGCAACTTTTATATGGTTGCATGAACCACAGGACCTCTTTCCACACCTAAAGGTGCCCTTGAAGTGTAGCCAAGAACTCCTGCTAGGTTCTTCCTTAAGTAAACTAGGAGACAGCAAGTTCTCTAGAGTCAAGTTCCTTCTATATACAAACTTAAAACCATCTTTTATCACTTTGCGTAGGGTTTTATCCCCTCGAAAGATTGGAATGTTCTTCCTAACTATGTTGCATACTTGATGGTATTGATTGGAGTAAGCAGTAATGAGAGTGGGGGCATTACGTGCTCTAGGTGTTTTAGATGTTTCACTATCAGGACTTTTAGTCGTATGGAACAATCTTGATCGATCTATCTGGTCGACCTCATATCGTGCTCTCCTAATAACCTTTACTGGGTAATTTCTTTCCAGTAGACATTTATTAAGGTCCTCACTTTCTCTATAGCAGTCCTCTCCCGGGGAACAGTTGCGTTTGATACGCATGAATTGACTTTTTGCGATACCTCTAAACACATGTTTGGGGTGACTGCTGTTCGCATGTAATAAGGTGTTCCCGGAGATAGGCTTGCGGTAGAGAGATGAGGTAATTCTGTGAGTATCAGCGTAACCTGTCAGTGTTACATCCAGATAGTTCATAGTTCTATTATGCCACTGGTAGGTGAATTTTAGATCCACTTCGTTGGAATTTAATTGGTCCACCAATTCCCGTACTTGTTCCTCACCTGAGGACCAGATGATCAAAAGATCATCTATGAACCTTAGATATTTCTTGATGGACCTGGAAAAGAACTTTCCACCCCCATAGACGTGGAACCGCTCCCACCACCCCATAAAGAGGTTGGCATAGGAGGTGGCAACTTTTGCCCCCATTGCGGTTCCACGTCTCTGGAGGTAGAAAGAGTCTGAGACTTTGAAAAAATTAGGTTGTAGCAGGAACCTGATAGCTCTCAACACAAACTCTTTGTGTTGGGGGTCCAGGTCTATGCACATATCCAAAAAGAATTCGACAGCTTGGAGTCCAAATTCGTGGGGAATGCTGGAATACAATGCCACCACGTCAATGGTTATCCAGCTGTAATTTGGCTCCCATCTGATCTGTTCAAGTTTGGATAGGGCGTGAGCTGTGTCCCGTACATAGCTGGGTAATCTCTGTACCAATGGTTGTAGGAAGTTGTCAACCCATTTGGATAGTGGCTCTAGTAATGAGCCTGCCACATTGGGTCTACCCTGTACATTTTCAAGACTCTTGTGGACCTTCGGGAAGTGGTGGAAGATGGGCATCACCAGATTGTCAACCGATAAACAATCAAAAGTGTGTTTATCTATGATGCCCATCTCCAATCCATCATCCAGAAGGTCCCTCAAGATGTGCCCAAATGACTTCCATACACACCTTTATCCCTTTTGCAGATTAAGCGCCTAATCTCCATAACTTTTTCACCTTATATAATTTTTATCTAACAAAATAAATTATTTCTTATTAAAAAAATTAATCCTATTTAAAGCTAAATACTTACCTGTAAAATAAACCCTAATATAGCTACAATATAAATAATAATTACATTGTAGCTATTTTAGGGTTTATATTTATTTTACAGGCAACTTTGTATTTATTTTAACTAGGTACAATAGCTATTAAATAGTTATTTACTATTTAATAGCTACCTAGTTAAAATAATTACAAAATTACCTGTAAAATAAATCCTAACCTAAGTTACAATTAAACCTAACACTACACTATCAATAAATTAATTAACTAAACTACCTACAATTACCTACAAATAAATCAACTAAACTAAATTAAAAAAAAAAAAAAAAAGCTTGCATTCTATTGGCTGTTCCGATCAGCCAATAGAATGCGAGCTCAATCTGATTGGCTGATTGGATCAGCCAATCCGATTGAACTTGAATCTGATTGGCTGATTCAATCAGCCAATCAGATTTTTCCTACCTTAATTCTGATTGGCTGATAGAATCCTATCAGCCAATCGGAATTCGAGGGACACCATCTTGGATGATGTCATTTAAAGGAACCTTCATTCGGTGTTAGGACGTCGGAAGAAGAGGATGGATTCGCGCCGGCTGCTTCAAGATGGACCCGCTCCGCTCCGGATGGAAGAAGATAGAAGATGCCGCCTGGATGAAGACTTCGGACCCTCTGGAGGACCTCTTCTGGCCGGATAGGATGAAGACTTCTGACCCTCTGGAGGACCTCTTCTGGCCGGATAGGATGAAGACTTCTGACCCTCTGGAGGACCTCTTCTGGCCGGATAGGATGAAGACTTCGGACCCTCTTCTGGACGGATCGGATGGTACCTGGCTGGGTGAAGACAAGGTAGGAAGATCTTCAGGGGCTTAGTATTAGGTTTTTAAGGGGGGTTTGGGAGGGTTAGATTAGGGGTATGTGGGTGGTGGGTTGTAATGTTGGGGGGTATTGTATGTTTTTTTTTACAGGCAAAAAAGCTGATTTCTTTGGGGCATGCCCCGCAAAAAGCCCTTTTAAGGGCTGGCAAGGTAATAGAACTGTTAACTTTTTATTTTAGAATAGGGTAGGGCATTTTTTTTATTTTGGGGGGCTTTGTTATTTTTTTAGGGGGCTTAGAGTAGGTGTAATTAGTTTAAAATTCTTGTAATTTTTTTTTTTTGTAATTTAGTGGGGGTTTTTTTTAATTTAGTTTAGTTGATTTAATTGTAGGTAATTGTAGGTAGTTTAGTTAATTAATTTATTGATAGTGTAGTGTTAGGTTTAATTGTAACTTAGGTTAGGATTTATTTTACAGGTAATTTTGTAATTATTTTAACTAGGTAGCTATTAAATAGTAAATAACTATTTAATAGCTATTGCACCTAGTTAAAATAAATACAAAGTTGCCTGTAAAATAAATATAATAATAATAATAATAATAAAATAGCTACAATGTAATTATTATTTATATTGTAGCTATATTAGGGTTTATTTTACAGGTAAGTATTTAGCTTTAAATAGGATTAATTTTTTTAATGAGAAATAATTTATTTCGTTAGATAAAAATTATATTTAACTTAGGGGGGTGTTAGGGTTAGGGTTATACTTAGCTTTAGGGGTTAATACATTTATTAGGTGTTGACGATGTTAGGGAGGGCAGATTAGGGGTTAATACTATTTATTATAGGGTTTTTGAGGCGGGAGTGAGGCGGTTTAGGGGTTAATACATTTATTATAGTGGGGGCGAGGTCCGGTCGGCAGATTAGGAGTTAATAAGTTTAGGTAAGGTAGCGGCGACGTGGGGGGGGGGCAGATTAGGGGTTAATAAATATGTAGGTGTCGGCAATGTTAGGGGCAGCAGATTAGGGGTAAATAGGGATAATGTAGGTGGCGGCGGTGTGTGGTCGGCAGATTAGGGGTTAAAAAATTTAGTGTTAGTGTACTTTAGAGCACAGTAGGTAAGAGCTTTATAAACTGGCGTTAGCCCATAAAGCTCTTAACTCCTGACTTTTTTCTGCGGCTGGAGTCTTGTCGGTAGAGTGTCTACTGCTCACTTCAGCCAAGACTCTAAATACCAGCGTTAGGAAGATCCCATTGAAAAGATAGGATACGCAATTGGTGTAAGGGGATCTGCTGTATGGAAAAGTCGCGGCTGGAAAGTGAGCGTTAGACCCTTTCCTGACTGACTCTAAATACCAGCGGGCGGTAAAAAGCAGCGTTAGGACCCCTTAACGCTGCTTTTGACGGCTAACGCAGAACTCTAAATCTAGGCGATAGTTTCCAATTGTCCATTATTGGCATGACAGCGAAAGGGTAAGAATACACCTATTCATTTATTCAATACAGCTAATACCAATTCTCACTGTTCTCTACCTCTCTCATTTTAGTGGGATCAACATCACATCAGCTCAGAGGCCATGATTGATTCTGGGGCATTTAGGTTGTTTATGGATGAAATGTTTGCTGCCCTAAATAAAATTCCTTGTGTGTCTAAGCAAACACCATTGCCTGTAAGAGTAATTGACGGTTCTTATTATTTAAAGGGTCCCATCAAACAAAACACTATACCTCTGCTTGTCTCTATCACTTCAGGTCATAAAGAGTATCTTACTTTCAACATTATTCCCTCATGCATTCAGCCTATTATACTAGGTTTTTCCTGGCTCCAAAAACATAACCCTTCCATAGACTGGACTCACAATTCTGTTTTTTTTCACCTCCCCTTATTGTATCAACACCTGTTTTACTCACGTACCTCTTTTACATATTGAATCTTTATATCCTGATGTATATAGAGAATTCTCAGACGTATTTGATTTAAAGGAAGCTGAAAATCTTCCTCCCCATAGGACTCATGACTGTCCCATTGAAACAGTTACAGGTGCCCCTATTCCTTATTGGAAAATCTATCCTTTATTCCAAGTCAAACTTCAGTTCTTACGTGAGTATTTAAATGATAACCTTAGAAAAGGGCTTTATTAGGCCATGTACTTCCCCAGCTGCCACTGCTATGTTTTATGTTAAAAGGATGGAACTCTAAGACCAATTATTGACTACCAGGCCTTAAACTCTATCATCATTAAAAACAGATATTCCCTTCCGTTGATTTCGGAATTACTGGAGAGATTAAGTGATGCTAGGATCTACACCAAACTTGATTTGAAGGGTGCTTCTAATCTCATAAGAATAAGAGAGGGAGATGAATGGAAAACAGCTTTCAGAACGAGATATGGGTTGTATGAATATACAGTAATGCCGTTTGGGTTATGTAATGGACTTCCACATTTCAAGCCTTCCATTAATGATATTTTCAGAGATCTCATGGACATATGTGTTATTGTGTATCTTGATGATATATTCCTCAAATTTGTCTGATCACATAAAACACGTCCGTTGGGTTTTGTCACGTCTCAGAGAGCATAAACTTTTTGCCAAACTCGAAAAATAACAATTTCATCTGTCAACTATTACATTTCTTGGCTACATTTTGACACCAAATGGTGTTCAGATGGATTCAGAGAAGGTATCCTCCATTACAAATTGGCCACGTCCCACTTTGCAGAAAGCTCTACAATGCTTTTTAGGGTTTGTCAAACCTCTTACAACCCTTACTGGGAAAACAAAAAAATGTATTTGGTCCTTATCAGCTGAGGAAGCTTTTCTTTTGTTAAAAGACAAATTCACCACGGCCCTGTTTTTTAAGACTATCCGATCATACAAAACAATTAGTTCTGGAAGTAGATGCTTCCAACACTGGTCTAGGTGCAGTTTTATCACAGAGAGATATGAAATCTGAATTACATCCTGTTGCCTTCTTTTCAAGAACCTTGTCCCCCACAGAGCTTAATTACTCTGTAGTTGATAAGGAATTGTTGGCCATTAAATGTGCTCTTGAGAATTGGCGACATCTGTTAGAGGGCACTTCCTTACCATTCATCATATACACTGACCACAGAAATTTAGAGTATTTAAAAAGTAATAAAACTTTATCAGCAAGACAGGTTAGATGGGCCCTTTTTATGGATAGATTTGATTTTATTATCAGTTATAGACCTTCCCAGAAAAACATTAAAGCTGACTCATTATCGCATCTTCAAGAAAGTGTACCTAATTCACAAGTTTTATTACCCCTTATACCTATGGAAACAATCATAGCTTTTACTACACCTATTGAGCATTTACTTTTGGAGGCTTTAAAAACTGACCAGACTTTACCACAATTTTCTTTACATCGGGAATCCACAGGGTTACTATATCACTCTGACAAACTTTATGTACCTCCTTCATTACGTTTGCTTATACTTAAACAACTGCATGACTCTCCTTTAGCTGGCCATTGGTGGCCTAACCTAGGGAAAACAGTAATAGATTATGTAAGCTCCTGTGAAGTCTGTGCCAGGAATAAGAAGGACCATATGAAACCTGTTTGGTTATTGACACCTCTGCCCATTCCAGAGGTACCTTGGTCAACCATATCAATGGATTTTATTGTCGACTTACCACAATCCAATTCCTATAACACTATTTTGGTTGTGTAAGATCATTTGACCAAACTAGGACATTTTATTCCACTCAAAGGGTTACCTACTGCTCTTAAAACAGCAGAAATCTTTATTCGCAATATTGTAAATTTGCATGGTTTACCCAATACAGTCATAATAGACAGGGGTACACAATTTACTTCTAGATTTTGGAGACAACTATGTCGTCTGCTCAAAATAGACTCTCGTTTGTCCACAGCTTACCACCCTCAGACAAATGGGCTCACTAAACGCCTCAACCAGATGCTAGAACAGTATCTCAGGTGTTATATCTCACATCTGCAGGACGATTGGTATCAACTATTACCCATGGCTGAATTTTCTTATAATAATTCTGTAAATTCTTCCAATCGAGTTTCCCCTTTTTATGCTTCTGATGGGTACCACCCAAATAACATAACAAACTCGCCACTCCAATCTAATTGTCCAGCTGCATTGGACTTTTCAAAACAAATTCAAGAATCTCTTCAGATCTTAAAGAAGCATCTCACACACGCTAAGAAACAGCAAAAGATTTATTATGAGGGGGGGCGGAGTCTGGAACGCCCAAGAATGGCCGCACAATTTCACTGCTCCGGTCCTGGTTATGCCTTAAACAGCTTTACTCCTGTTATACTTAAGAAATAAATCCTAAGAAACCTTTCAAGCATATCCTGAACTCTTGGCTATTAGCGGGCGAAAACATAATTTATGTAAGAACTTACCTGATAAATTCATTTCTTTCATATTAGCAAGAGTCCATGAGCTAGTGACGTATGGGATATACATTCCTACCAGGAGGGGCAAAGTTTCCCAAACCTTAAAATGCCTATAAATACACCCCTCACCACACCCACAATTCAGTTTAACGAATAGCCAAGAAGTGGGGTGATAAGAAAAAGTGCGAAAGCATATAAAATAAGGAATTGGAATAATTGTGCTTTATACAAAAAAATCAAAACCACCACAAAAAAGGGCGGGCCTCATGGACTCTTGCTAATATGAAAGAAATGAATTTATCAGGTAAGTTCTTACATAAATTATGTTTTCTTTCATGTAATTAGCAAGAGTCCATGAGCTAGTGACGTATGGGATAATGATTACCCAAGATGTGGATCTTTCCACACAAGAGTCACTAGAGAGGGAGGGATAAAATAAAGACAGCCAATTCCTGCTGAAAATAATCCACACCTAGAATAAAATTTTAATGAAAAAACATAAGCAGAAGATTCAAACTGAAACCACTGCCTGAAGTACGTTTCTACCAAAAACTGCTTCAGAAGAAGAAAACACATCAAAATGGTAGAATTTAGTAAAAGTATGCAAAGTATGCAAAGAGGACCAAGTTGCAAATCTGATCAACCGAAGCTTCATTCTTAAACGCCCAGGAAGTAGAAACTGACCTAGTAGAATGAGCTGTAATCCTTTGAGGCGGAGTGTTACCCGACTCAACATAGGCATGATGAAATAAAGATTTCAACCAAGATGCCAAAGAAATGGCAGAAGCTTTCTGGTCTTTTCTAGAACCGGAAAAGATGACAAATAGACTAGAAGTCTTTCGGAAAGACTTAGTAGCTTCAACATAATATTACAAAGCTCTAACAGCATCCAAAGAATGCAATGATTTCTCCTTAGAATTCATAGGATTAGGACATAATGAAGGAACCACAATTTCTCTACTAATGTTGTTAGAATTCACAACCTTAGGTAAAAAAATTCAAAAGAAGTTCGCAGCACCGCCTTATCCTGATGCAAAATCAGAAAAGGAGACTCACAAAAAAAGAGTAGATAATTCAGAGACTCTTCTGGCAGAAGAGATGGCCAAAAGAAACAAAAATTTCCAAGAAAGTAATATAACGACCAAAGAATGCATGGGTTCAAAAGGAGAAGCTTGAAGAGCCCCCAGAACCAAATTCAAACTCCAAAGAGGAGAAATTGACTTAATGACAGGTTTTATACGAACCAAAGCTTGTACAAAACAATGAATATCAGGAAGATTAGCAATCCTTCTGTGAAAAAGAACAGAAAGAGCAGAGATTTGTCTTTCAAGAAACTTGCGGACAAACCTTTAACTAAACCATCCTGAAGAAATATAAGTCTTCCAGACTCTATAATATATCTCTCTAGATACAGATTTACAAGCCTGTCACATAGTATCAATCACAGAGTCAGAGAAACCTCTTTGACCAAGAATCAAGCGTTCAAACTCCACACCTTAAAATTAAGGTTTTGAGATCCTGATGGAAAAAAGAACCTTGAGACAGAAAGACTGGTCTTAACGGAAGAGTCCACAGCTGGCAAGAGGCCATCCGGACAAGATCCGCATACCAAAACCTGTGAGGCCATGCTGGAGCTACCAGCAGGACAAACGAGCATTCCTTTAGAATATTAGAGAATACCCTTGGAAGAAGAACTAGAGGCGGAAAGATATAGGCAGGATGACACTTGTAAGGAAGAGATAATGCATCCACTGCCTCCGCCCGAGGATCCCTGGATCCGGACAGATACCAGGGAAGTTTCTTGTTTAGATGAGAAGCCATCAGATCTATTTCTGAGAGTTCCCACATTTGAACAATCTGAGGAAATACCTCTGGGTGAAGACCATTCGCCCAGGTGCAACGTTTGGCGACTGAGATAATCCGCTTTCCAATTGTCCATACCTGGGATATGAACCGCAGAGATTAGACAGGAGCTGGATTCCGCCCAAACCAAAATTCGAGATACTTCTTTCATAGCCAGAGGACTGTGAGTCCCTCCTTGATGATTGATGTATGCCACAGTTGTGACATTGTCTATCTGAAAACAAATGAACAACTCTCTCTTCAGAAGAGGCCAAGACTGAAGAGCTCTGAAATTGCACGGAGTTCCAAAATATTGATCGGAAATCTCACCTCCTGAGATTCCCAAACCCCTTGTGCCGTCAGATACCCCCACACAGCTCCCCAACCTGTAAGACTTGCATCTGTTGAGATTATAGTCCAGGTCGGAAGAACAAAGAAGCCCCCTGAACTAAACGATGGTGATCTGCCACCAAGTCAGAGAGTGTCGTATAATCGGTTTAAAGATATTAATTGAGATATCTTTGAGTAATCCCTGCACCATTGGTTCAGCATACAGAGCTGAAGAGGTCGCATGTGAAAACGAGCAAAGGAGATCGCATCTGATGCGGCAGTCCTAAGACCTAAAATTTCCATGCATAAGGCTACCAAAGGGAATGATTGTGACTGAAGGTTTTGACAAGCTGATATCAATGTTAAACTTCTCTTGTCTGACAAGGACAGAGTCATAGACACTGAATCTATTCTAGAAACCTAAAAAGGTTACACTTGTCTGAGGAATCAATGAACTGATTGGTAAATTGATCCTCCAACCATGAACTTGAAGAAACAACACAAGTCGATTCGTATGAGATTCTTCGAAAATGAGAAGACTGAGCAAGTACCCAGATATTGTCCAATAAGGAAATACCAAAAAACCCTGTTCTCTGATTACAGAAAGAAGGGCACCGAGAACCTTTGAAAAAAATTCTTGGAACTGAGGCTAGGCCAAACGGTAGAGCCACAAAACTGGTAATGCTTGTCTAAAAAGAGAATCTCAGACACTAAAAGTGATCTGGATGAATCGGAATATGTAGATACACATCCTGTAAATCTATTGTAGACATATAATGCCCTTGCTAAACAAAAGGCAGGACAGTCCTACAGTAACCATCTTGAATGTTGGTATCCTTACATAACGATTCAATATTGATAGATCCGGAACTGGTCTGAAGGAATTGACCTTCTTTGGTACAATGAAGAGATAAAATAAAACCCCAGCCCCTGTTCCAGAACTGGAACTGGCATAATTACTCCAGCCAACTCTAGATCTGAAACACATTTCAGAAATGCTGAGCCTTTGCTGTGTTAACTGGGACACGGGAAAGAAAAAAATCTCTTAGCAGGAGGCCTTAACTGAAGCCAATTCTGTACCTTTCTGAAACAATGTTCTGAAACCAGAAATTGAGAACGGAATTGATCAAAATTTCTTTGAAGAAAACGTAATCTGCCCCATACCAGCTGAGCTGGAATAAGGTCCGCACCTTCATGGGTACTTAGTAGCTGGCTATAGGTTTTCTAAAAGGCTTGGATATATTCCAAACTGGAAATAGTTTCCAAACTGATACCGCTCCTGAGAATGAAGGATCAGGCTTTTGTTCCTTATTGTGAGGAAAGGAACGAAATGATTATTAGACCTAAATTTACCTTAGATTTTTTATCCTTTGGAAAAAAAGTTCCCTTCCTTCCAGAAACAGTTGAAATAATAATTTATTACCCTGGAAAGAAAGGGAAAGCAAAGTTGACTTAGAAGACATATCAGTATTCCAAGTTTAATCCATAAAGCTTTTCTAGCTAAAATAGCTAGAGACATATACCTGACATCAACTCTAATGATATCAGAAGATGGTATCACCAATAAAATTATTAGCATGTTATAGAATAATAATAATGCTATAAAATTATGATCTGTTACTTGTTGCGCTAAAGCTTCTAACCAAAAAGTTGAAGCTGCAGCAACATCCGCTAAAAATATAGCAAGTCTAAGAAGATTACCTGAACATAAGTAAGCTTTTCTTAGAAAGGATTCAATTTTCCTATCTAAAGGATCCTTAAATGAATTACTATCTGCCATAGGAATAGTAGCACATTTAGCAGGAGTAGAGACAGCCCCATAACCTTAGGGATTTTGTCCCAAAAAACTCTAATCTGTCAGATGGTACAGGATATAATTGCTTAAACGTTTAGAAGGAGTAAAAGAATTACACAAATTATTCCATTCCCTGGAAATTACTTCAGAAATAGCATCAGGGAGATTAAACACTTCTGGAATAACTACAGGAGATTTAAAAACCTTATTTAAACGTTTAGATTTAGAATCAAGAGGACCAGAATCCTCTATTTCTAATGCAATTAATACTTCTTTAAATAAAGAACGAATAAATTCCATCTTGAACAAATACAAAGATTTATCAGCATCAACCTCTGAGACAGAAACCTCTGAACCAGAAGAACCATTATCAGTATCAGAATGATGATGTTCATTTAAAAATTCATCTGAAAAAAGAGAAGTTTTAAAAGACTTTTATGTAAACTAGAAGGAGAAATAACAGACATAGCCTTCTTAATGGATTTAAAAAAATAAAATCTCTTATGTTTATCAGGAACACTCTGAAAATTAGATGTTGACGGAACAGCAACAGGTAATGTAACAGTACTAAAGGAAATTTTATCTGCATTAATAAGTTTGTCATGACATGCAATACAAACAACAGCTGGAGAAACAGATACCAAAAATTATAGCAGATACACTTAGCTTGGTAGCTCCAGCAGTAGACAGCGATTTTCCTGTAGTATCTTCTGACTCAGATGCAACGTGAGACATCTTGCAATATGTAAGAGAAAAAACAACATATAAAGCAAAATTGATCAAATTCCTTAAATGACAGTTTCAGGAATGGGAAAAAATGCCAAAGAACAAGCTTCTAGCAACCAGAAGCACTGAAAAAATAAGACTTAAATAATGTGGAGACAAAAGCGACGCCCTTATTTTTTAGCGCCAAATAAGACGCCCACATTATTTGGCGCCTAAATGCTTTTGGCGCCAAAAATGACGCCACATCCGGAACGCCGACATTTTTGGCGCAAAATAACGTCAAAAAAATGACGCAACTTCCGGCGACATGTATGACGCCGGAAACGGAAAAGAATTTTTGCGCCAAAAAAGTCCGCGCCAAGAATGACGCAATAAAATGAAGCATTTTCAGCCCCCGCGAGCCTAACAGCCCACAGGGAAAAAAGAGTCAAATTTTTGAAGGTAAGAAAAAATGATTAATTCAAATGCATTATCCCAAATATGAAACTGACTGTCTGAAAAATAAGGAAAGTTGAACATTCTGAGTCAAGGCAAATAAATGTTTGAATACATATATTTAGAACTTTATAAACAAAGTGCCCAACCATAGCTTAGAGTGTCACAGAAAATAAGATTTACTTACCCCAGGACACTCATCTACATGTTTGTAGAAAGCCAAACCAGTACTGAAACGAGAATCAGCAGAGGTAATGGTAAATATAAGAGTATATCGTCGATCTGAAAAGGGAGGTAAGAGATGAATCTCTACGACCGATAACAGAGAACCTATGAAATAGACCCCGTAGAAGGAGATCACTGCATTCAAATAGGCAATACTCTCCTCACATCCCTCTGACATTCACTGCACGCTGAGAGGAAAACCGGGCTTCAACTTGCTGCGGAGCGCATATCAACGTAGAATCTAGCACAAACTTACTTCACCACCTCCATCGGAGGCAAAGTTTGTAAAAACTGAATTGTGGGTGTGGTGAGGGGTGTATTTATAGGCATTTTAAGGTTTGGGAAACTTTGCCCCTCCTGGTAGGAATGTATATCCCATACGTCACTAGCTCATGGACTCTTGCTAATTATATGAAAGAAAGCCGAATTTAACCCTGGGTGTTATTCCCTGGACCCAGGACTGGAGCTACACCTTGAGTACACAGAAGCGGAGGCCATTTTTCTTACATCCTCGTGGCTGCAGAATTTTTGTAATCTAGCCGGACTCCCATTCTACACTGAAGTCTGTCTTCACCTCTTCTGACCCCCCGGCGGGTACCCCTTGTGGGCCTGTCATTAGGCAACAGTGCTACTTACCAGTCACTGTTATAATTTAATCAACGGGCCGTATCTACTATCGCACCAGATGGAGTCTGGGGGAGCAAATCTGCTTGCCCTAATCGCTGAGATCCTGGATGGTCACTTTGTGTGGCTTGAGAGATCAGTGGATGCGGCTTGGGAGAGAGACAGTGACCTAATCCAACTGAGCAACACTGAGGATGTGGGTTCGGTGTCGCCTAAGCTGGAGCCTTATTTGGACGGGCGCCTCTCACCAACATCACAGTTTGACTTACCTTCCATGCCCAATGCTGTAAAAAGAAAAAAGTTGATGCCGTTTGATGTTGGGAACCCAGACAAGCCGGTTGGGACGGATCTCGCTGCTCCTGCCCAATCTGCTATTGCCCCCCGTGCTGTGCGCGAGACGCCGCAGAACAGATTGGCCTGCATGAAGCTAAGGCCCCTCTAAATTGTCCCACCGGCAGCTATTCAAGATGCACAAAGCACCCAGCAGGCGCTGCAAAGGATATGGCTTATGCCCGATGCGGCTCACACTTTAGTTATGGCTCTACACAGTTCAACAGATAGCCTACCTCAAAATTGCAGGCAACGTTCTAGCAGTGTGTGTGTCAAAATAGGGGTAGGCTAGACATTGACAAAGGCATGGGCAGAGTTGTTGAGCATTCGCCTTATACCTCCATCACCTCCCAAATTGACTCATGTAATCTAACATGTACTCCTTTAAGAAACACTGCCCAAGGTTTCAGTACTCAGAACTGCAAAGTCTTGTTTATTTTGTTACTGTCCTTACTAGACATATTTTTCTAACCAGGATCTATATATTATTGTTATTACTTTTATTACTACTGTTTCAGCTAATTATAACTCTTCCAATACTGTTAGCCTAGCTTATCATAGTTATTTTTCTTGGTGGGACTGCGCATCATTAGTTGCTGGGTTAGTATATAAATGCAGGGCAAGCAAATATGCCTATACTGTTTCTGCTATATGGCTATTAGCTACATTTTCCAAGTTTTATGGTCTATAATTCCTACAGTGATTGTGAACCTATCAGGCTGAGATGTTATCAAACCCTAGGAACATCCTATTGAGGACATTTATCTCTCACTATCCAGCAGGTTGATGTAATAGGAGCTGAATGTTTACCTATCATGTTTATTTCAGGCTGTATATTGTAAAAGTGCTGCTGCTATGACTCTAAATTACCCTGTTCACACAAACAATTGTTGATGTTTAACCCGTTTTTCATGTATATTTGCAGGTCAAATATATTTAATCTCCCTCACCTTGTGGCAACAAATTGACCAATGTTATCTTATACTCTGGTCCTCTGAGACACATATAGATATTCTATTTTCCATTTCCTATTGGCACGCACTGGGTCGCGTTGTCTGCGGCCGGGATGGCGGGACCCTGTGTGTGTCTGGGGGTGCACAGTTGTCTCATGTCCCATATATAGGCACTAATGGCCTTAATAATAACACCTCTTAAGGTACCTCACCATTGGTTTACTAATAGGTTCCCTTACAGTATACAATAACTCACATTTTTGTCTTTACCAGACATTCCATTGTTCTATCTCTTTAATGGCTATAGCGTTAGTTTTGTATATGTATAGAATAATGTATATGTGTGCATGCCCTCCATGCTTCCCTGCCTAATACCTATTATCCTTGGAATAGTAACCTATATCCCTTGTTCCTATTGTTCTCCCCCGCAACTTTATGTAGCTCCTATGTTGATAAACTGACCCCTATGGTAGATTTCCAGCTGGCATTGTTCACCCTAGGCTCCTCTGGTAAACACACTAGATTGTAAAGAAATCTTATTTTCCCCATACTTAACATACACAACAAGAAATATAATAAAATCCTGAGGTTTCAAGGCTGGGGTCCATAAGAGGCCTCTGAGCATGGGGGTAACCTTCAGTTAAAAATGTTCATTACTATTTGTGATGGGGTCCAAGAGTGACCTCTTAGATTGGTAAGAAGGTTTAATGTTGGTATTTCCTTGAATTGTTGTTCCTTTTTTTTTTTTTTTTTTTAACTCTTTTTTTTTTCCCTTCCATCTCTGCAGCAAGTTCTTTTGTTTTCTGATCTGCTTAGTATAACTGAAACTGCAGGTATTGACTATTACTATGTAACCCATATAAGGCATTGTGTCATAAGCATATTTTGTTTCATGTTATATATCGCTGCAATTTTGTATATGTATGCCAATTTATTACCTCAATAAAAATAAAATTAAAAAAAAAAAAAAAGATTTATTATGATAAACGACATTGACCTTCACCTCCTTATCAAATATCAGACATGGTATGGTTATCCACAAGAAATCTACGGTTAACCATAGCTTCAAAAAAACTCAGTAACCAGTATCTTGGGCCTTTTCCTATCATTCAAGTTATTAATCCAAACACAGTTACCTTAAAGGGACAGTCAACCCAAATTTGCAAATAGGTCATTCTTATAAAGTTGCTAACGATATTTAGTTTGCACTGTAGCATATTTTATTATCCTAAATAGTTTATAAGCATTACCACTTACTTGTTTGTTACTTGCTGTTTAAAATGCCCGCCTGCCCCCTCACATATTTCGTCATCATGATCCTCAGTTTCTTCAGTGTCCAGCTCTAACTCGGATATTTCTCGCAATTCCACGCTCCCTGTGATTTTGCGCATGCACATTGTGTTGCTAACGCTAGGGGGAAGGAACTCAAAATACTCTCTCATGTTCCGACACGTCTGATATTTCAGACGTACCAGTGTGCTGCCAGTCATCTGTGAACAGTCTCCGGCAGTGTGTACTAATTGATCTAATAGAGGGTACATAGGAAGCAGCTAAATGATGTCTAGAGCTCTATCTTACATTAGTACATTACTGCAATTATTGCCCACCACCGCATCTGCATGTTTTAAACATTTAGCTGTCAAGAAATAGGGCTGCAACGCATCGCGTAGCAGTTCTCTGGTAACAAAGAATGTGTTGTCTTTTCTGTGTAACAGAGACAGCTGTTTATTGGCAGCTGAGTGTTCTTTCGATAACTGAATAAAATACAATTGCCATTCCTTTGACCTACCCTAGAATCACTGTTAGTAATCACCTCTTCTTGCAAACCTTCATACTTGCGTGACCTCTCTGTTACTACTTTCATTTTTACTAAAAAAAAAATTATAGGCTGTATTGATCTTTATTCCGTTGTATCCTATTTTAGTATAGCCTCTTACTACTGTAAGTCGTTTGTCATGTTCCTTTATTATTTTGTTTTGGTACATTTGGTGCAAAACACATCACCAAGTCTCCCCTGCCTGAAGGATTTCTAAGCTCCCTCTATTCCCTCAATTATCGAAAGAAAACTCCGCTGCCAGTAAACAGCTGTCTCTTTTACACAGAAAAGACGTAAGAGGATATTTATTGCCCACCACTGCATCTATTAACCATTTAGCTGTCAAGACATGTTGTATTACACATTTTGTTGCAAACCAATTCTCCCCTGCCTTCTCTGGTAACAAAGAATGTGTTACGTCTTTTCTGTGTAACAGAGACAGCTGTTTACTGACAGCAGAGTTTTCTTTTGATAATTGAGGGAATAGAGGGAGCTTAGAAATCCTTCAGGCAGGGGAGAATTGGTGATGTGTTTTGCAAAAAAATGTATGCGTGTTATTAAATAAATACACGTGAAAAGATTAAATATATAATAGATAAGAATAGATGAACTAAGTATACTATTATCACCATCTCTCTCTTCTTCTCTCATACGTCTATAGTTATTTTTTAGAAGATTTATAAATAACTAGTAGAATATGCTGCACACATTTGAGTAACAGAGAGTCTGTTTCTAATTACTTGTACTCCAGCTGAACTTTGGCGTTTCATTTGACTTTCTACCTAATGTATGTGAGCTGTGTGCCGTGCACGGCAGAAGTGTATTCATAGACAATAAGAGAATGAAAAGTCCAGACCGGCTCCTTTTGGTGCCAACAAAAATGAGGGCTAGCAGAATGTATTGACCAAAGGCAACACTTTGCTATTCACCGTAATTAGCTCAAATTGCTCCTTCGCACTAGGGAAGAATGCAGTGATTGCACAGTAAAGAGTGTGACAAACACCCTAGAATTATGACTGACATAATATAAGTATTATAGTTTCCCACAATGGAATGCATGAAAATGACAAGCTCGACTTTTTCTGGGATTCATGTGTGCAAAACTGCAGATGTGTTTGTATTTATGTGTTGTCCTATATCAGTTGCTTTTTATATATAAACCAGTGGGTTTTTCCCTGGACTATTTATTCACTTGGTTACCAAGCAACACATGAATCCCAGAAAAAGTCGAGCTTGTCATTTTCATGCATTCCATTGTGGGAAACTATAATACTACCACTATATTACCAAGCTCATTTAATATTCATCCTACATTTCATGTGTCTTTACTTAAACTATACATCAAGAATACTTTCCCAGGAAGAACCCAAGCTTTAGGTCCTCCTATTCTTGTGGATAATCAGGAGGAATATGAGGTGGAAAATATCTTGGATTCCAGAAGAAGAAGGGGACGGTTAGAGTATCTGATTCATTGGAAAGGCTATGGTACTGAGCAGGACTCATGGATTCAATTTTCTGATTTACATGCTCTGAGACTACTTAGAGCATTCCACAAAAAGTACCCTCATAAACCTCATGATTGAATCCTCGAAGAGGATTCCTTGAGGAGGAGATACTGTCATATTCTGTAATACACCTTTAAGGCAAACCCCTCCAATTAGATTCCTAACAATCAGCTAGATACGAGTTTTGTGCACTATAGGGAAATTAACAACCGCCACAAAAGCGTCGTTATTTTACCTCCCTATAGCGCTGCTATTACAGGTTTTGTAAAACCCGGCTTGTGCGGGCGATATGGTGGCATTGAGCTCCATACCTCACCCAAATACAAGCAGTGTTTTGACGTGCTCATGCACGATTTCCCCATAGACATCAATGGGGAGAGTCGGCTAAAAAAAAGCCTAACACCTGCGATCGCGGAATGAAAAGCTTCGTAACACAACCCCATTGATGTCTATGGGGAAAGAAAAAGCTATGTTTAAACCTAACACCCTAACATAAAAAAACACGTCTAAACACCCCTAATCTGCCGCCTCCGACATCGCCACCACCTACATAATGTTGTTAACCCCTAATCTGCCTCCCTTAACATCGCTGCCACCAACATTACAGTTATTAACCCTGATCTGCTGGCCCGAACATCGCCTCCACCTACCTACACTTATTAGGCGTAATCTGCCGCCCCCAATGTCGACACCACTATACTAAAGTTATTAACCCCTAAACCTCTGGCCTCCCACATCACTAACACTACATAAATATATTAACCCCTAAACCTAACCCTAACGTAACCCTAACCCTAAGCATAAATCTAACCCTAACGTAACCCTAAACCTAACCCTAACACCCCCTAACTTAAATATAATTAAAATAAACCTTACAATTATTACCTAAATAACCTAAGCTAGCTATAAAATAAATAATAGTTACATTGTAGCTAGCTTAGGTTTTATTTTTATTTCACAGTTAAGTTTGTATTTATTTTAACTAGGTAGACTGGTTAGTAAATAGTTATTAACTATTTGCTAACTACCTAGTTAAAATAAATACAAAGTTACCTGTAAAATAAAACCTAACCTGCCTTACACTAAAAACTAACATTACAATAAAATAAAATAATTAAATTAATCAAATACAATTATCTAAATTACAAAAAAAAAATACACTAAATTACACAAAATAAAAAACGAAATTATCCAAAATAAAAATGAATTACTCCTAATCTAATAGCACTATAAAAATAATAAAAAAAAAAAAAAAAAAAACACCCCTGGCCTACGCTAAACTGCCAATAGCCCTTAAAAGGGCCTTTTGCGGGGCATTGCCCTAAATAAATCAGCTCTTTTACCTGTAAAAAAAAAAATACAAACAACCCCCCAACAGTAAAACCCACCACCCACACAACCAAAACCCCCAAATAAAAACCTAACTAAATAAACCTAAGCTAACCATTGCCCTGAAAAGTGCATTTGGATGGGCATTGCCCTTAAAAGGGCATTTAGCTCTTTTACATTGCCCAAAACCCTACTCTAAAAATAAAACCCACCCAATAAACCCTTAAAAAAACCTAACACTAACCCCCCGACGATCTACTTACAGTTTTCGAAGACCGGGCATCCATCCTCATCCAGGCGGCAGAAGTCTTCATCCAAGCGGGTAAAAGTCCTCATCGAAGCCGGCAGAAGTCTTCATCCAAGCGGGCAGAAGTCTTCATCCAAGCAGGCAGAAGTCTTCATCCAAGCAGGCAGAAGTGTTCATCCAGACGGCATCTTCTATCTTCATCCATCCGGCGTGGAGAGGGTCCATCTTCAAGACATCCAGCGTGGAGCATCCTCTTCTTCCGATCGCCGCTGTAGAATGAAGTTTACCTTTAAGTGGCGTCATCCAAGATCGCCCCCCTTACATTCCGATTGGCTGATAGAATACTATCAGCCAATAGGAATTAAAGGTGAAAAAATCCTATTGGCTATTCCAATCAGCCAAGAGACTTCTGCCGCCTGGATGAGGATGGATGTCCGGTATTCGAAAACTATAAGTGGATCGTCGGAGTTAGTGTTAGGTTTTCTTAAGGGTTTCTTGGGTGGGTTTCAATTAAAGAGTAGGGTTTTGGGCAATGTAATAGAGGTAAATGCCCTTTTAAGGGCAATGTCCATCCAAATACCCTTTTCAGGGCAATGGTTAGCTTAGGTTTATTTAGATAGGTTTTTATTTGGGGGGTTTGGTTGTGTGGGTGTTGGGTTTTACTGTTGGGGGGTTGTTTGTATTTTTATTTTTACAAGTAAAAGAGCTGATTTTTTTAGGGCAATGCCCCGCAAAAAGCCCTTTTAAGGGCTATTGGCAGTTTAGTGTAGGCTAGGGTTTTTTTTATTTTGGGGGGGCTTTTTTATTTTTATAGGGTTATTAGATTAGGAGTAATTCATTTTTATTTTGGATAATTTCATTTTTTATTTTGTGTAATTTAGTGTTTATTTTGTTGTTGTAATTTAGATAATTGTATTTGATTAATTTAATTATTTTATTTTATTGTAATGTTAGTTTTTAGTGTAAGGCAGGTTAGGTTTTATTTTACAGGTAACTTTGTATTTATTTTAACTAGGTAGTTAGTAAATAGTTAATAACTATTTACTAACTAGTCTACCTAGTTAAAATAAATACATACTTACCTGTGAAATAAAAATAAAACCTAAGCTAGCTACAATGTAACTATTAGTTATTTTGTAGCTAGCTTAGGTTTTATTTTACAGGTAAGTATTAGTTTTAAATAGGTTATTTAGGTAATAATTGTAAGTTTTATTTAGATTTATTTTAATTATATTTAAGTTAGGGGGTGTTAGGGGGTGTTAGGGTTATGTTAGGGTTAAGGTTAGACTTAGGGTTACGTTACGGTTAGGTATAGGGGTTAATATATTTATGTAGTGATGCGGAAGGGCGGCGGTTTAGGGGTTAATAGGTTTATTATAGCGGCGGTGTTGGTGGACGGCAGATATGGGGTTAATAATATTTAAATAGTTTGCATAAATAAATAAAAGACGTGGACCCGTTGCTCAGTGTGCCTAGAGGGATATAGCTGCACCTCACTGACGAGGCCCACAATAGGCCGAAACGTACGTCTGGGGTTTTGCTGTTTCTCTCGTTCAGAGAAGAATTGCCTGGTATTTCGGGGCTGGACTGTACTGTGAAGTCAGGATCAGACTGATATGCTTCAGGAAAGTTTTTCTCTGTGAAAGGCACATGTTGAGCAAAAAGAGGCTGCTTCTTGGGTGGTAACTAGCCATAGAACAAGCTATTATGCTATTGTTCGTTTCCAGGTTGAGCGCTTCTCTCTTTTTATTTATGCAAATTATGACATTTTGGGAAGTCTCCCTAAGTGTGATGCGGGAATCCAGACGTGGACCCGTTGCTCAGTGTGCCTAGAGGGATATAGCTGCACCTCACTGACGAGGCCCACAATAGGCCGAAACGTACGTCTGGGGTTTTGCTGTTTCTCTCGTTCAGAGAAGAATTGCCTGGTATTTCGGGGCTGGACTGTACTGTGAAGTCAGGATCAGACTGATATGCTTCAGGAAAGTTTTTCTCTGTGAAAGGCACATGTTGAGCAAAAAGAGGCTGCTTCTTGGGTGGTAACTAGCCATAGAACAAGCTATTATGCTATTGTTCGTTTCCAGGTTGAGCGCTTCTCTCTTTTTATTTATGCAAATTATGACATTTTGGGAAGTCTCCCTAAGTGTGATGCGGGAATCCAGACGTGGACCCGTTGCTCAGTGTGCCTAGAGGGATATAGCTGCACCTCACTGACGAGGCCCACAATAGGCCGAAACGTACGTCTGGGGTTTTGCTGTTTCTCTCGTTCAGAGAAGAATTGCCTGGTATTTCGGGGCTGGACTGTACTGTGAAGTCAGGATCAGACTGATATGCTTCAGGAAAGTTTTTCTCTGTGAAAGGCACATGTTGAGCAAAAAGAGGCTGCTTCTTGGGTGGTAACTAGCCATAGAACAAGCTATTATGCTATTGTTCGTTTCCAGGTTGAGCGCTTCTCTCTTTTTATTTATGCAAATTATGACATTTTGGGAAGTCTCCCTAAGTGTGATGCGGGAATCCAGACGTGGACCCGTTGCTCAGTGTGCCTAGAGGGATATAGCTGCACCTCACTGACGAGGCCCACAATAGGCCGAAACGTACGTCTGGGGTTTTGCTGTTTCTCTCGTTCAGAGAAGAATTGCCTGGTATTTCGGGGCTGGACTGTACTGTGAAGTCAGGATCAGACTGATATGCTTCAGGAAAGTTTTTCTCTGTGAAAGGCACATGTTGAGCAAAAAGAGGCTGCTTCTTGGGTGGTAACTAGCCATAGAACAAGCTATTATGCTATTGTTCGTTTCCAGGTTGAGCGCTTCTCTCTTTTTATTTATGCAAAATATTTAAATAGTGTTTGCGATGCAGGAGGGCGGCGGTTTATGGGGTAAATAAGTTTATTATAGTGGCGACGATGTCAGGGAGCAGCGGAATAGGGGTTAATACATCTTTTTAAGTGGCAGAGATGTCCGGAGCGGCAGATTAGGGATTAATTATTTTATTATAGTGTTTGCGATGCGGGGGGCCTCGGTTTAGGGGTTAATAGGTAGTTTATGAGTGTTAGTGTACTTTGTAACACTTTAGTTATGAGTTTTATGTTACAGCTTTGTAACGTAAAACTCATAACTACTGACTTTAGATGGCGCTCACTTTTTGGCCTCCCAGGCAAACTTGTAATACTGGCGCAATGAAAGTCCCATTGAAAAAGGAGTTTTTAAAAAGTGCGGTACTGATGTTGCGTGATGGCCAAAAAGGTGTGCGGTACCTTTCTATAAATTTAAAGCTATACAAACTGCTGTTTTTTAGTACTCATCACAACTTTAGTTATCGTTTTAATGTTGTGCTCTAAATACAGCTACACACTTAATGATCAAATCTTATTTCATATATTTCAAGAGTAATGTTAACTTAAGTTGATATAGGTTAACCATTACAGCTCATTAGAAACAGCTATGGGCAAGATTACAAGTGGCGCACTAACTGTAGCGTGCAAGCGATATGGGGTATTTTGCGGCTCTTTGCACATGACGGAAAATAGCGTGCTTTTTATAAGTTGAAAGTAAACATGTTCGCTTTAGCACAATCAAATTTAATGCTTGTCAGTTTTAGTGCGACTTCAGCGCTCTGGTTAACATACATGAGACAAAAACGTTGCACAAAATACATCAAAAATACATTTAACATTGTACTCATAATAACATGGTCTGATATAACTTTTTAATGCAGTTATTTCAAAATATTTTTTAAGGGCTCAAAGATATTAGGTCTCAGGTGTTAGAGGGAAATAAAGGCCTGCAAAGGGCTTTAACACAGAGATACATACATACATGTCTAAATATACATATGTAGGTATAGTAGTAGTCCACAGGCAGCACTCTCCAGGTAAATATAGTATTATTTATTAGCTATAACTTTTCAGGGTTTTACCCCCTTTGTCAGACATAAAAGCTTAAGCTTTACACTGCCCCCACCCAGACAAATCATAAGGCCACCCGGCTGGCAAAAGTTTCTGTGCATATTTATCCACAGAAATGGAAATTAAAATTATTACTTGTGGGAATAAATACCCAAGCTCTAGAGGACACTGAATGAACAAAAAACGGGAGGGTAAAGGGAGGCGGACCCTATACTGAGGGCACCACAGCCTGCAGAACCTTTCTCCCAAACACAGCTTCTGCCGAAGCAAAGACATTAAATTTGTAAAACTTTGTAAAAGTATGTAAGAAGGACCAAATTGCCGCCTTACAAATCTGCTCCACAGAGGCCTCGTTCTTAAAGGCTCAAGAAGAGGCCACAGCTCTAGTTGAGTGAGCCATAATCCTTTTAAGGAGGCTTATATCCCGCTGTCTCATAGGCCAAACGGATAATGCTTCTCAACCAAAAAGACAGAGAAGTTAAGAGGCCTTCTTCCCCCCTACGCCTCCCTGAATACACCTCAAATAAGGATGAAGTCTGTCTGAAATCTTTAGTGGCCTGAAGATAAAACTTCAAGGCTCGAACCACATCCAAATCATGTAGTGGCCTTTCCTTAGACGAAGAAGGGTTAGGACACAAGGAAGGAACCACTATCTCCTGATTGATGTTATGATCTGACACCACCTTGGGAAGAAATCCCAACCCAGTGCGAAGCACAGCCTTATCAGCGTGAAAAACAGGTAAGGGGGTTCAGATTGCAAGGCCGCTATCTCAGAGACCCTGCAAGCTGATCCAATAGCCAGAAGAAATAGAACCTTCCAGGAAAGAATCTTAATGTCAAGCGCATGCATAGGCTCAAACGGAGCCCTCTGCAAAACCTTAAGAACCAAGTTTAAGCTCCAAGGAGGAGCCGAATTTCTAAAGACAGGTCTGATCCTAGACAGAGCCTGAACAAAGGACTGAATATCAGGAAGCCCCGCTAGCTTCTTCTGTAAAAGCACCGACCACACTGAAATCTGTCCCCTTAAGGAACTGGCGGCAAGACCCTTATCCAGCCCATCCTTGTGCCAGGGATATCCACGTTCCTCGCACCAGGATAAGTATGTCCTCCACACCTTATGATAGATGCGATGAGTTACCAGCTTCCTGGCCTGGATTAGAGTATCAATTACTCTCTCTGAAAAACCTCTCTTAGCCAAGACTAGGCATTCAATCTCCACGCAATCAGCCAGGGTAACCTCCATGGAGGAGATGAAGACATCCCCACCAGATCTGCAAACCACATCCTCCGCGGCCACAATGGAACAATCAGAATGGTCGAAGCTTGCTCCTGTTTGATAAGGGCCACTACGCGAGGAAGAAGTGGCAACGGTGGAAATATGTAAATTAGGTTGTACTCCCAAGGAACCGCTAAGGCATCTATCAGCTCTGCCTGTGGGTCCCTGGATCGCGACCCATATCTGGGTAGCTTGAAGTTGAGTCTGGATGCCATGAGGTCTATCTCCGGCATCCCCCATCTGTTGCAGATCTTTGCCAACACCTCGGGATGGAGAGACCATTCCCCCGGATGAAACGATTGTCTGCTGAGAAAGCCCGCTTCCCAGTTGTCCACACCCGGAATGTAGATCACTGAGAGCGAACAATTGTGAGGCTCTGCCCATTCCACGATCCGTGATACCTCCCTCATGGCTAGGGAGCATCTCATTTTTCCCCCTGATGGTTTATGTAAGCCACCGAGGTAATGTTGTCCGACTGGAATCTGATGAATCGGGATGACCCCAGATGGGGCCAAGCCCTCAGAGCACTGAATAAGTTCTAGAATATTTATTGGTAGAGTCGACTCCTCTTGAGTCCACCTGCCCTGTGCCCTTCTGGCACCCCAAACAGCTCCCCATCCTGATAGACTTGCGTCCTTGGTCACAATCTCCCAGGATGGCCTCAAGAAGGATCTCCCCTGGGCCAGCTGACCCGGACGGATCCACCAAGAGAGGGATTCCCTCACTCGGTTGTCAAGAAAGATCTGTTGGGATAGAGCTGAGTGATCGTCATTCCATTGTCTCAAAATGCATAAATGAAGAGGTCTGAGATGGAACCTGGCAAATGGAATGACATCTATGCTGGATACCATGAGCCCAATCACCTCCATACACCTGGCCACAGATGTCCTTGAGGATGTCTGAAGGGCAAGACAGCTGGACACAATCTTGGAATGTCTCTGATCCGTCAAGAATATCTTCATAGCTATGGAATCTATTATCGTACCCAGGAACTCCACCATGTTGCTGGGAACCAGAGAACTCTTTCTTTCAGCAAAAAAAGGAAAAAAGTATCCGGAGATAGTCTCTATCCACTTTAGGTAAAAGCAGTCCTTTATTCTTAACAAGTTAAAACAAACATATATAGTTCATGACAGGGTAGTACAAAACGGTAGACTGGTCTTACGCGTTTCGGCTGGCGCCGTATTCATAGACCTACTGAGTCTACCTACTTTAAAAAGGGGCTGGTTTACAGCTATTGGACAGATAATCAACAACTATTGATTTCTTAAAGTGACTACACCTCATGGGATACAACTGCTTGTAGGTGTTTTACTAGAAAAAGTTGTGTATAGTATTACTTTAATTCTAAAATGCATTAGTTACAATTACAAATGGCGTTATAATAAAGTAATAAATTCATACGATCATACCAAATTCTAAATCCTCTTAGTTGTAAACTATTGTGAGACTACATTATATGCAAATGGCTTTAATGACATTTTTCTTTACCATTAGCTAATCTGCTAAACCTAATGTCTAAAATAAAGCCTAAAGTGCTAAATAATTGCTTTAAATGTATTAAGAGGATATTCTCTAACTACAATTTTCTAGAGCAAGAGGATGGAACATACATTGACTTCAAGCGTAAATGAAACACTCTAATTATAAACATAGCAAAACTTATACTAGTAAATTGGGGCATTAGATGATTAAACCCAAATCCAGAGTCAGAGCATTAAATCTCAATTAGATGTTGGATTGGCTTTGGAGATAATAAAGTTAAAAAATATAAAGAAAAATAAATAAACAATTCTCAGGATAAGTGCCCCCTAATTGTAGAGATATAATGTAAACTGATTTTTATGGACACTAATATTGATTAGTGAATACTATAAATGAGTATTGAAAGAGCTCTCAGAATACAATTCTTAGATGTAGGCAATAAGTAAATAATTTCATGATACAAAAAGTATTGGGGTGTCTACTAACAACCCACTAGCTTAATAAATTCTTAGGAAAAATATGTAGACATAAACAATTTTTTAAGAATTTAAGATTCAATAATCCCTTGGGAATTTGTGTATCCAATTTAAAAATCCAAAAAATCTCTTGTTTAGAGAGTAAGCGATCTCTATCACCTCCTCTTTTAGGTGTTCTCACATGTTCTATTGCCCTCCATCTAAAAGAATTGGTATTTTGCTGATGTATGTCTAGAAAGTTTCTAGAAAAAGCTGAAAATCTTATTTCATTGTGTATGTAAACTAGGTGTTCTCCAATACGTGTTCTCTTTCTTTCGTTTATCTTCCATCCATGGGATCGAAGGAGAAGAAGAGCCCTCCAGTGGTCCTCCGTGAGACTACAAGACGGAGCCTGGACCAGAATATTGTCCAGATAAGGAGCCACCGCAATACCTCTGGGTCTTGCAACCGCGAGCAGCGCCCCCAGAACCTTCGTAAAGACTCTTGGGGCAGTCGCCAGACCGAAAGGTAAGGGTCACAAACTGGAAGTGTTGGTCCAGAAATGCGAATCTTAGGAACCTGACGTGGTCCTTGTGGATTAACACGTGAAGGTAAGCATCCTTCAAGTCTATTGTCGTCATAAATTGCCCCTCTTAAACTAGGGGCAGGATCGATCTGATCGTCTCCATTTTAAATGATGGGACTGACAGAAACTTGTTTAGGCACTTTAGGTCCAGAATTGGGTGGAATGTGCCCTCCTTCTTTGGGACCACGAAAAGGTTTGAATAGTACCCTAGACCCCTTTCTGCTGGAGGTACTGGAACGATTACTCCGAGAGATGAGAGATCCCTCACACACTCTAGAAATGTGTCTCTCTTCTCTGGTCTTGAGGATAGGTTTTACAGGAGGAATCTGCCCCTGGGGGGGATGAGTCCTGAACCCTATCCTGTAACCCTGGGCAATAACCTCCAGAACCCAAGGATCCTGGACGTCTTTCATCCAAGCCTCTGTGAACAGAGATAGCCTGCCCCCTACGTGATCCTGCTGGCATTGAGACTTGTCCGAATGAGAGGGACAAAAAGTAGAGCCCTTAGGCTTATTCTTCTTATACTGCGAAAGGAAAGCATCCTTGCCTCCCGGGAAATGATAAAGTCCAGGCCTGGACCAAAAATAACTTTCCCCTGAAATGGAAGGGATAGTAATCTAGACTTGGAAGTCATGTCAGCAGACCACGACTTTAACCATAGAACCCTGCGGGCGAGAACAGAGAAGCCAGATGTTTTGGCATTCAGGCGAATAACCTGCATGTTTGCATCAAAGATAAAAGAGTTAGCTACCCTTAAGGCCTTAATCTTTTCCTGTATCTCCTCAAGGGGAATCTCCACCTCGACCAGAGCTGACAGTGCATCACACCAATAGGTAGCCGCTCCAGCCACTGCAGCAATCGCCGCTGCCGGTTGGAAAACAAACCCTGTGAGTTGAAACATCTTTCTCAACATGGATTCTAACTTGTCCATGGGCTCTTTGAATGACAAACTATCATCGAGGGGAATAGTCGTACGCTTAGCGAGCGTGGACATAGCTCCAACCACCTTTGGAATGGCCCCCATAGCTCAAGCTGAGAGTCCGGAACGGGGAACAGCTTTTTAAAAGAAGTAGAGGGAGAAAAGGACAAGCACAGTTTCTCCCACTCATTCTTAATAATCGTAGCCATCTTCACGGGAACTGGGAAGGTCTGAGGCACCACCCTATCTAGCTTTGGGATCGAAGGCTCTTCCTGAAGTTTCGGTTCCAGAACCTCCAATGTAGCAAGCACTTCTTTCAGTAAAAAGCGAAGATGCTCCATCTTAAACTTCAAATCTGGCTCCTCCGTAGCCGGAGGTCTAGAAGACGCCGATTCCGTCCCAGAGAGAGTGCCCTCTGATGAGTTGGAGGCGTCCTCTTCATCAGATAATCTCTCAGAGACATCCAACTGAGTAGATTACCCCTGGGACGGAAGGCTATGTCTTTGCCTTCGCTTGCGCTTCGCAGGGCATGGAGGGATATGGAAGGTCCGGCCACACCCGGTCACATGGAGGGCCATGCAGGACCGCCCCTGCAGTATAGAGAAAACGTGCCTCATTTCACACATTATGTAGCATGTCACACAGCATCTAGAAATCTAGATAGTTTTTGCTATTGAGTATATAAAGTCCCATTCCCCGGCAAAACCCCATGTGTTGTGTTTTTAAAAAAAATTAAAAAAAATGTTTAAATGTCTGGGTGTGGCTTTCTAAGACCTCAAAATGGGCCTTGGAGGTCTGTGGCTAGTAAGTGAGCTGAGATTGAGGGGTTTGAACAACCTACACCCCATCCAGATCCCTTCACTGCCTGTAACTTCCTGGTCCCACCCCTTCTGTGATGTCACGATGCACATTTATGGTGACATCATCAGCACTCCCATGCAGCTTTGGGAGTGTTGCCCACTACACTACCAATGATCATGGTCTGCAGTTAGAAGGGATAACCAACAACAGTATCAGATTGGTAAGCCCCCTGCATGACAAGAATGGGTTGTCATGCGCTCACAGGCAGAGATTTGCATGATGACCTATTCTCTTCATGCACATGGAAAAGGTTTAATAATAAACAGATTTCTATGCAATCATTGATCTTCCAACGTTTAATTACAAAACTCTCATTATTTGGATGAGGAATCCATAAAGATGCCAAAAAGAACTCTTGGGCTGGTTAGGATATGTGTGTGACTAGAGTTGCTCCTCCATTTAAGGAATGTACCCATACAATGTAAACAGATAAGAAGCCACCACCAATAAAATAAAAACTCAAAATACTAGCAGAAATGACCCATCACTAATATTTTCTTGCCTAGACAGCAATTTTATAGAGAATGTAGATGCAATATTATAGGCAATTGGAAAGTTTCATTCCTTTGAACCTTGACTGAACCTTCAACACCCAATTGCAACCATTATGCTCCCAATCACTTCCATATTACTGTAAGCAATTATATAGTGGAAATTTTATTTTATATATATATATATATATATATATATATATTCACACATATATATACAGTATCTCACAAAAGTGTGTACACCCCTAAGTGGAAATGTCCAAATTTGGCCCAATTAGCCATTTTCCCTCCCCGGTGTCATGTGACTCTTTAGTGTTACAAGGTCTCAGGTGTGAATGGGGAGCAGATGTGTTAAATTTGGTGTTATTGCTCTCACACTCTCTCATACTGGTCACTGGAAGTTCAACATGGCACCTCATGGCAAAGAACTCTCTGAGGATCTGAAAAAAAGAATTGTTGCTCTACATAAAGATGGCCTAGGCGATAAGAAGATTGCCAAGACCCTGAAACAGAGCTGCAGCATGGTGGGCAAGACCATACAGCGGTTTCACAGGACAGGTTCCACTTAGAACAGGCCTTGCCATGGTCAACCAAAGAAGCTGAGTGCATGTGCTCAGCATCATATCCAAGTATGAGTGCTGCCAGCATTTTTGCAGAGATTGAAGGGGTGGATGGTCAGCATGTCAGTGCTCAGACCATACGCCACACATTGCATCAAATTGGTCTGCATGGCTGTCATCCCAGAAGGAAGCCTCTTCTAAAGATGATGCACAAAAAAGCCCACAAACAGTTTGCTGAAGACAAGCAGACTAAGGACATGGATTACTAGAACCATGTCCTGTGGTCCGATGAGACCAAGATAAACTTATTTGGTTCAGATGGTGTCAAGAGTACAAAGACAAGTGTGTCTTGCCTACAGTCAAGCATGGTGGTGGGAGTGTCATGATCTGGGCCTGCATGAGTGCTGTCGGCACTGGGGAGCTACAGTTCATTGAGGGAACCATGAATGCTAACATGTCTCCAGACCTAAACCCTATTGAGCATCTGTGGGGCATCCTCAAACGGAAGTTGGGGGAGCGCAAGGTCTTTAACATCCACCAGCTCTGTTATGTCATCATGGAGGAGTGAAAGAGGACTCCAGTGGCAACCTGTGAGGCTCTGGTGAACTCCATGCCCAAGAGGGTTAAGGCAGTGCTAGAAAATAATGGTGGCCACACAAAATATTGACACTTTGGGCCCAATTTGGACATTTCCACTTAGGGGTGTACTCACTTTTGTTGAAAATGGTTTAGACATTAATGGCTGTGTGTTGAGTTATTTTGAGGGGACAGCAAATTTACACTGTTATACAGGCAGTACACTCACTATTTTACATTGTAGCAAATTGTCATTTCTTCAGTGTTGTCACATGAAAAGATATAATATTTACAAAAATGTGAGGGGTGTACTCACTTTTGTGAGATACTGTATATAAATATATGTTACAGGTAAAGTCAAAATTCTGGGTAATCCCGGGTAAACCTGACATTACCCAAGCGGCTGTGGGCAAAGCCCAGTGTAATGTAATTCCCCCATCTACACCATTTTTTTGCATCTGCCTGGGGGGTTCAAAGAAGGCACCCCACCAATCCTCTGGGATTCACCACAAGTGAACCTTCCAATAGGGTGACCACATATCTAAACTGCCATTCAGGGACGCCCCCCCCAAAAATTTTTTTTTTTATATTAAACAAGCAACTGTAATGCATGCAATGTATCCCCATTCCCCATGTGTACTGTACATACTGAATGGCGACCATCTTCCTGCTCCTTTCCCATTGCCCATCCTTATCTCTTCGCCTATCAGACTGACACACTCTGACTCCTCGTCCTCGGCTCCAGTTCAACTAGGGCAGGCACTCCACCACCCACGTACACAGCGCAGTACACACACACACACTAGTACTGTAGGCACTGTAGGAAGGCACCAGAGGGGGCGGGGATATATACGAAAAATAACATACATATCCCCACTTCCCTTCCTCATAACTGGTGGCGCCTCTTGTCTGGAGTTTGGCCCTGAGCCTGCCCCTGCCCCCTGGGACGATGTCTTCTAGACTCTATGAGTCTCACGATCTGCGCTGCGGGAAGTCAGCAACAAGCCACTCTAGAGTCCTGAGACTTCAATCCGTCTGACGCCAGTGCTGGCTTTCACTGCTGTCAGTGCTGGTTTTCAGTTTTTTATTTCATTCCGGGACACTGAATGAAGGTACCCGGGACCCGGGACAGACCATTAAAATGCGGGACTGTCCCGGGCAATACGGGACACGTGGTTACCCTACCTCCCAGGCAGAGGCAAAAAAGAAAGTGAAGATGTGGGAATTACAGCGGATCGTATACATGTTTGATGCAGTGACTCGATGCACTCTGAGATGTTACATCGGGCTTTACCCACAGCTGCACAACTTTACCCGCAACAAATATATATATATATATATATATATACAGTTGCAAGAAAAAGTATGTGAACCCTTTGGAATGATATGGATTTCTGCACAAATTGGTCATAAAATGTGATCTGATCATCATCTATTCTAAGTCACAAAAATAGACAATCACAGTCTGCTTAAACTAATAACACACAAAGAATGAAATGTTGCCATGTTTTTATTGAACACACCATATAAACATTCACAGTGCAGGTGGAACAATTATGTGAACCCCTAGACTAATGACATCTCCAAGAGCTAATTGGAGTGAGATGTCAGCAAACTGGAGTCCAATCAATGAGATGAGATTGGAGGTGTTGGTTACAGCTGCCCTGCCCTATAAAAAACACACACCAGTTCTGGGTTTTCTTTTCACAAGAAGCATTGCCTAATGTGAATGATGCCTAGCACAAAAGAGCTCTCAGAAGACCCACGATTAAGAATTGTTGACTTGCATAAAGCTGGAAAGGGTTATAAAAGTATCTCCAAAAGCCTTGCTGTTCATCAGTCCACGGTAAGATAAATTGTCTATAAATAGAGAAAGTTCAGCACTGCTGCTACTCTCCCTAGAAGTGGCCGTCCTGTAAAGATGACTGCAAGAGCACAGCGCAGACTGCTCAATGAGGTGAAGAAGAATCCTAGAGTGTCAGCTAAAGACTTAGAAAAGTCACTGGCAAATGCTAACGTCCCTGTTAGCGAATCTACAATACATAAAACACTAAACAAGAATGGATTTCATGGGAGGATACCACAGAGGAAGCAACTGCTGTCCAAACAAAACATTGCTGCACGTTTACAGTTTGCACAAGAGCACCTGGATGTTCCACAGCATTACTGGCAAAATATTCTGTGGACAGATGAAACCAAAGTTGAGTTGTTTGGAAGAAACACACAACACTATGTGTGGCGAAAAAGAGGCACAGCACACCAACATCAAAACCTCATCCCAACTGTGAAGTATGGTGGTGGGGGCATCATGGTTTGGGGCTGCTTTGCTGCATCAGGGCCTGGACGGATTGCTATCATCGAAGGAAAAATGAATTCCCAAGTTTATAAAGACATTTTGCAGGAGAACTTAAGGCCATCTGTCTACCAGCTGAAGCTCAACAGAACATGGGTGTTGCAACAGGACAATGACCCAAAGCATAGAAGTAAATCAACAACAGAATGGCTTAAACAGAAGAAAATACGCCTTCTGAAGTGGCCCAGTCAGAGTCCTGACCTCAACCCGATTGAGATGCTGTGGCATGACCTCAAGAAAGCGATTCACACCAGACTTCCCAAGAATATTGCTGAACTGAAACAGTTCTGTAAAGAGGAATGGTCAAGAATTACTCCTGACCGTTGTGCACGTCTGATCTGCAACTACAGGAAACGTTTGGTTGAAGTTATTGCTGCCAAAGGAGGTTCAACCAGTTATTAAATCCAAGGGTTCACATACTTTTTCCACATGCACTGTGAATGTTTACATGGTGTGTTCAATAAAAACATGGCAACATTTCATTCTTTGTGTGTTATTAGTTTAAGCAGACTGTGATTGTCTTTTGTTGTGACTTAGATGATGATCAGATCACATTTTATGACCAATTTGTGCAGAAATCCATATCATTCCAAAGGGTTCACATACTTTTTCTTGCAACTGTATATATATATATGTATATATATATGTATGTATATATAGCACACAGAGAAAGTCCAGCACTCACTTACAAGCTCTCAGCTAAGATTAAAAGCAAAACTCTTCCATTTTTGCTTTTAATCTTAGCTGAGAGCTTGTGAGTGCTGGACTTTCTCTGTGTGCTATATTAATTTGTTTTGTAATTTTCCCTATGGGCCTTGCACCCAGACCTGTCCCTTCCGTGTTTTATATGTGTATATATATATATATATATATATATATATATATATAATATATATATATATATATATATATATATATCACATATTTGTATTCCTTGGAGTGTGTAATATTACCAGCCCAAAGATAAAGGCAACTTTTACTCATAAAAATTGATTATTACCAAACAGACACCACATGCATTGGACATCACTATAATACCTTTCTGCAAAGCAATTTACACACTTTATTATTAAGATGAGTTTTTAGGGGTTTGAAGAGTTGTTTTCTCCCTCTGCTTTGTGGCTGAAAGGGAAGTATCACTAACACTCATAAAAATCACCTGCGACTCCATCTAAAAATGTGCAACGTAATTACGCTATTCAAAAGTCCTATATAAACCCATGCGCAGCCGCCATTTTCTTCAGTGTGTTTGGATGGTTCGTTGAGCTACAGCACACTACAGTGGAGTGGAGGATTAGTCAGAGTATAGAGAGAGGCACAAACAGAGGAGTTATTTAGGTCGCATTGTTGGTTGGTTAAGCTTGTACACTTACACATCTTTTTACATATTGCACACATATTGCATACATACATATACAGAATACACAACACTTTTTTTTCTAACACCTCACACATTTTTTTTAATTTTACAGTGTGATAGGCTGAGTGTTTGGTTGTGATTGTGTGTGATTGAACTGGGAGTGAGTGTGAGTGTTTGAGTGTGTGTAGTGTGAGGATGGCAGGGAGAGGTAGGGCGGAGGGGAGGAGGGGAGAGGAGTGGCAGGGAGAGGAGTATTGTAGAGGACAGGAGGAGCAGCGGGGTCCCCGTCAGGGAGTAAGTGGAGTGGGGAGAGGGTGAGCTAGAAGGGATGATGGGAGGGGAGATGCCCGAGAGCCCCAGAGACCAGGCACATCAAGGAGAGGGACAGAGGGTGCACATGGGGACAGAAGGGGGGAGGAGGGAGAGGATAGGGAGGAACCCACACCAGGGAAATCACAGGGAGCAAGCCAGGTGTCCACAGAGGATGAGAGGATGAGATGTCCTAATTTCTCATTCGATGAGAATGTTGCCCTAGTCCAGGCCATCATGGACAACCACAGTGCCCTCTTTGGCCCGGAGAAGGGCAAAGGCATTGCCAGAAGGTGTAAAACGGCATGGTTGGTGGTAGAGGATGCCGTCAACAGTGTGGCCCCACAGAGGAGGACTGTTGAAGGCCTTAAAAAAAGGTTGAATGACTGTAAGAGGCGGGTGAAAGAGAAGATGGGGCAGGAAGCCATGCACCAGAGGGGAACAGGCGGTGGTCCACCCCTGGACACAGAATACAACACCTGGCTGCGCAGGAGATGATACGCAGGTCCCTGAGTATCACAGCAGTCCGTGGACTTCCAGGGGCTTGTGACTAGATATGTGCATGATCAAAAAATTTGTTTTGGTTCGGATCGATTCTGAGTTTTTCGAATTTCGTTTTGGATCGATTCAAATTCAGAAAACTTTGAATGAATTTGTTTCGGATTCGAAAAAATTCAGCTAGATTCGGTTCGGAAATTCGGAATTTCGGTATGTGTGCTGTGTATTAGTGATATAACTTAATATACTGTACAATACTAGTATAATCCATGGCCATCCGAATTTACCGAATAAATCCAAACTAATTCGGATTTATTCAGTAAATTCGGCAGTATTTTAATTCGGAAATTCGGATCGAATCTCCGAATTTGCAGAATTTTCTGAATTTCCGAATCGATCCGAACCGAATTGCACATGTCTACTCGTGACTCAGGGGCTGCAACCACAGCACATCATGCTGGTAACATCCCACACACCAGTATGATATGTATTTAAGATATAACATCCTTTAATGTCACACATTCATGTACACAATGAGGAGCATGGTATTTGGCCTACTAACAAAAACATCTACAATTATATTTCACATTAATGCTACTTAACACAATGCAATTCATGATATGAGGTGGAATAGTGCAATACTAACATGTCTCAGAGTAACACAGGCCACAAGCCACATGTAGAGTTTTCAGTAAATGGACACTATAGCCATCACAATACTTTTAGCTCAGAAAGCAGGTTCTGTGCCTACATCAGGCTAAAGTAAATTGTCTGACCATAGTGTCACTTAAAGAACACATTTTTTCCATCATTGACATGTGCACATAACTATTGTATGAAACACATACCTGTATACTGTGCAGATTAAAATCCCTCATATCACAAATCACATTGTGCACATGCATGTTATAGAGTTTGACATGAGAATGAGTATAGGCCCTAGCATGTATCAATATACATTGTATGCCCACATGGACATATATATGACTGTACTAATCCCTCTGACTGCCTCCTCCACAGAACCTCCTGTCACCAGGATGCAAACAGGCATGCTGCCACCTCCACCACCACCACCAGTCACAGTCATGCAGACACCACCACCAGTCTTCAGGCAACAACTTGAACATTATGCTCCCAGGCATGAGCAGGGTTGGATGGCTTCAGTAGAGGACCCAGAAGTGATGCCACCACCATTGGCATATGTCCCCTGGCCAGAGGAATATTCTTCTTTTAGCTTTGAGGGGGAGCCAAGTCAGCCACAAAGGGTACATGTCTTTACCCCCCCCCCAACACAATATCAGGGCAGTCATGGATTTTACACACGAGGTATGTCCCAAGAAGTGCAAACTGGACAGGCTGAGTGGTCACACACTGCTCATCAATGGGACTACCAATCCACCCTGAGAGCTCCACCATCCTCTTCCCTTGGGAGAGCTCCACCATCCTCTTCCCTTGGGAGAGCTCCACCATCCTCTTCCCTTGGGAGAGCTCCACCATCCTCTTCCCTTGGGAGAGCTCCACCATCCTCTTCCCTTGGGAGATCTCCACCATCCACTTCCCTTGGGAGAGCTCCAACATCTGCAGATGAGCATATAGCTGGAATTACTCAAGCACCAGCAGATGCAGCTGAGGATGTCGCACCAGCAGATGCAGCTGAGGATGTCGCACCAGCAGATGCAGCTGAGGATGTCACACCAGCAGATGCAGCTGAGGATGTCGCACCAACAGATGCAGCTGAGGATGTCCCACCAGCACCAGCAGAATCAGCTGGACCTGCACCTCAAGCACCTAGAAGCCCTGCTGCTGAAGAGCCTGTGGATGCACTGTATTCTCACCTGGGTGATTTCACTACAGAGGAGGCTCATAACAAGCTGCGAGAGCAGACAAAGAGGCCAACAGAGGTTTCACAGGAGCCAAGAGAGGTTACTCAAGTGTAGCATAGAGTTGCAGAGGGACATGGCAGCATCATTAAATGGAATTGTACAAAACCAGTCGCAAATGATGCGAATTCTGTCTGATATGCAGATGGACAATAGATGGCGGGAACAAAATCAACTCTTGGGTGTGTTGGTTGAGCACTTTACACACCAGCAGGACACTGCCTCCAGCCTATCATCTGTGGCCAGCACTCCAGAAGAAACATCTGAATCGTCTCAAACCAGGAGACCAAGGAAATCCACTACAGTTACCTCAGCCCCCTCATCCAAGAAGCCTAAAAAGAAATAAATATTCTTATAGTTCACCATAAATCTTGTTATTTACCATATAATTGTCATCCACATCCATGTGTTGTGGGTTTTAGTACACTAATACAGGGAGTGCAGAATTATTAGGCAAATGAGTATTTTGACCACATTATCCTCTTTATGCATGTTGTCTTACTCCAAGCTGTATATGCTCGAAAGCCTACTACCAATTAAGCATATTAGGTGATGTGCATCTCTGTAATGAGAAGGGGTGTGGTCTAATGACATCAACACCCTATATCAGGTGTGCATAATTATTAGGCAACTTCCTTTCCTTTGGCAAAATGGGTCAAAAGAAGGACTTGACAGGCTCAGAAAAGTCAAAAATAGTGAGATATCTTGCAGAGGGATGCAGCACTCTTAAAATTGCAAAGCTTCTGAAGCGTGATCATCGAACAATCAAGCGTTTCATTCAAAATAGTCAACAGGGTCGCAAGAAGCTTGTGGAAAAACCAAGGCGCAAAATAACTGCCCATGAACTGAGAAAAGTCAAGCGTGCAGCTGCCAAGATGCCACTTGCTACCAGTTTGGCCATATTTCAGAGCTGCAACATCACTGGAGTGCCCAAAAGCACAAGGTGTGCAATACTCAGAGACATGGCCAAGGTAAGAAAGGCTGAAAGACGACCACCACTGAACAAGACACACAAGCTGAAACGTCAAGACTGGGCCAAGAAATATCTCAAGACTGATTTTTCTAAGGTTTTATGGACTGATGAAATGAGAGTGAGTCTTGATGGGCCAGATGGATGGGCCCGTGGCTGGATTGGTAAAGGGCAGAGAGCTCCAGTCCAACTCAGACGCCAGCAAGGTGGAGGTGGAGTACTGGTTTGGGCTGGTATCATCAAAGATGAGCTTGTGGGGCCTTTTCGGGTTGAGGATGGAGTCAAGCTCAACTCCCAGTCCTACTGCCAGTTTCTGGAAGACACCTTCTTCAAGCAGTGGTACAGGAAGAAGTCTGCATCCTTCAAGAAAAACATGATTTTCATGCAGGACAATGCTCCATCACACCCGTCCAAGTACTCCCCAGCGTGGCTGGCAAGAAAGGGTATAAAAGAAGAAAATCTAATGACATGGCCTCCTTGTTCACCTGATCTGAACCCCATTGAGAACCTGTGGTCCATCATCAAATGTGAGATTTACAAGGAGGGAAAACAGTACACCTCTCTGAACAGTGTCTGGGAGGCTGTGGTTGCTGCTGCATGCAATGTTGATGGTGAACAGATCAAAACACTGACAGAATCCATGGATGGCAGGCTTTTGAGTGTCCTTGCAAAGAAAGGTGGCTATATTGGTCACTGATTTGTTTTTGTTTTGTTTTTGAATGTCAGAAATGTATATTTGTGAATGTTGAGATGTTATATTGGTTTCACTGGTAAAAATAAATAATTGAAATGGGTATATATTTGTTTTTTGTTAAGTTGCCTAATAATTATGCACAGTAATAGTCACCTGCACACACAGATATCCCCCTAAAATAGCTATAACTAAAAACAAACTAAAAACTACTTCCAAAAATATTCAGCTTTGATATTAATGAGTTTTTTGGGTTCATTGAGAACATGGTTGTTGTTCAATAATAAAATTAATCCTCAAAAATACAACTTGCCTAATAATTCTGCACTCCCTGTATTGTTAAAACATATAATAAGGCCTGTGTGGAAATGGCCCAAAAAAGGTAATATTATCCTGTTTATGACATATTCTTGTACTATAACTCACATCCACAATAGTTGTTTCTGAAGTGTACATATAGTAATATTCACTTCTAAGATGTAAATCAATGTATCTCACATCCAATATAAATTGACACATTGGTATATATAGTAGTGATGTTACTGATAGGGTGGGCATTATCAGGTGTTTTTAGTCTGCAGGTGAGAGGTTGTGGTGTGTGTGATTGGATTGGCACAATTGCAAAGAGGCAGCCTTCAAGAAGGTGTTAGAAATGATCATATGAGCCATCCTAGGTTTTGCTTTCAACTAAGAATACCAAGAGAACAAAGCAAGTGTTCTAATTAAATCTGAAAGTAGTTTGAAATAACATGCCCTATTTAAAAGAAGAAGGTTTTCTTTGGAGTTGACTGTCCCTTTATATATTTTGGCATCAGTGCCAAGCTATGTTAGCATTACAATAAATTACACTCCAGTGGGTTCTAAAGAGATGAAGGTAATCCAATTGAAAGTAAATAAGTAAGTATATGTCCCCAATGTGATAAAGTACCTACAAGCTCAATCCATTTGATTATGTTGTCGCTTCAAACTATTTCAAATACACAAATAAACCTTAAAAAAGCAATATCATAGTATACTGTCCCTTTAACCTTGAGATGCTGCTTAAATGTATATGTTTGTTAAGGCTTCCAGGGAGTTACGTTGGTTTTTTAGTCAGTGCAAGGGTTCCTGCACCTGCAATTTGTGGCGAGATGAGAATGGAGTAGATTTTCTGAAATCTGCGCGCGTAAGTCCTTACGCTGTATATTGGATACCAAATTGCACATAGTTCTATGTTAGTGTATGGGTAAAAAAAATACGGGCGAAGGGTGAAATATACGCGCCTAACTTGTATGCTACGCCGTATATGTGATACCAAAATTGTGAAAAACCTGGCGTCGCCGGCTTTTGCGGGCGACGCTGCATATCGGATGGGGCCCTTGATGTTTACCACTATAACAGTTAATATTTTATGCTCCTAAAAAAAATAGAATCTCCCTTTACCAATCATGTTATTATGGAGTTGCGTTATATTCATTTGCTCCCAGATTTTTCTATCACGTCTGGGTGGTGACTGACAGTGTATTTTTGCTGACTACTGATATAGGTCTAGTGGTTTTGTTCATGTTTCAAGCAGATAATACAATTTTAAACAACATTCCAATTTACTTCTATTATCTAATTTGCTTCATTAATTAGATATCCTTTGTTGAAGAAATAGCAATGCACATGGGTAAGCCAATCACACAAGGCTTCTATGTGCAGCCACCAATCAGCAGCTACTGAGCCTATCTAGATATGCTTTTCATCAAAAGATATAAAGAGTATGAAACAATTATAGATAAAATAATAAAAAACGTTTTTTTTAAATTGCATGCTCTTTCTGAATCATGAAAAAAAAAAGTTGGGTTTCATGTCCCTTTAACTTGTGACAAGATGGAAATTCAGCTGGGGGTCTTATAAGGACCCAGCATGTGTGGATAGCAGTATCAAGTGCTTGACTTGTGTGAGTGCCAATGTTTCTGCTCTTTTCATCTGGTATTACGTTACTATCCTATAGGGTGACCATATTGCCGCCTTAAAAATGGACACATATGAAAAATACATATGTCAGGGTTGTTTTCAGGGGCGGTTTAAAGAAATGTTTTGAATAAGAACCCTGACATATGTATTTTTCATATGTGTCCCTTTTTAAAGCGGCAATATGGTCAGCGTACTATTCTATGAGGTGCCTTCTTGTCTTGCTAATGTTTACAGGTTGTGTATCATGCTGAGAAACTGACCACTACAAGGAGAGCCGCCTTTCAAGTCCACAGATTATCACTTGGAGCAACATTTTGACATTCTATGGGACTGCATCGTATTTGATATGTTTATTTGAAATATTAATTAATAAGTATTCTATCTATTGTGCCCTGTTTTGAACACTGATATGGAAAAAAATACATGAAAAGGAGTTATTGTGATTGCGTCAAATTGAAAAGTGGTCTTTGCGGCCAGAAAAGGAGCCGAAAAGGACTTAGACTAAAGATTGTCATCGACCTCCTTATTTGCTACGGCCTATTAAGGACAGCTATAAATGAGTCACTAAAGTGTGCAAACAATGGCTATGTGCAATACAGCAATGTTAAATCTGCACTTTTTCCCAGTTAAATTATAGAAAAGGGAGACAAACAATGGAAGTATATTGCAAAGTTGTTTTTTTACTACACATAAACATTTCATATTATAATCTCAAAGTGTTTACCTTTCCTTTAACTCCTTCCCAGATATTTTGCAATACCAAACTCTCCTATTTTTTGGTAGTTTAAAGCTATTTTAAATATTAATTCAAGGTAGGAGTATTTAGAATAATGCCATAAACACATTAAATATTAGTACAAAAGATTGATGTGGGGATTTCCTGCTCTCAGAAAGGATTGTAAGCATGTTCGCTACTGGGGAGATGGCCAGTCTCACAGCCTGCAAGCATGAGATAATGCAAAGAATAAAGAGGAGTGAAACTGAGAACACAAGTGAGGCTGAGGACGGGAGAATGTGCCGAGATAAGCAGGAGCACAGATTAAAATGTAAAGGCAATTAGCAGAATTGTGAAGGATCACTGGTGGCTAAGATTTAGCATGCAATGCAGGCCAAAGCTGTGCTACAGAGGCCTGATTAAGCAATAGAAAGACACAAGAATTTTAATCATTTTTAAGTAACCAAACTGAAAGCTGACTTTCAGCCACTGTCATCGTTCTCCATTTTCTGTATCTAACCCAAATAGTTGTACATACATTATAAAGTAAAATAAATTGTCTCTAATAGTTACATTATTCAGGTTGTGATTAACTATTGCATAGTTGCCAACATTGTAAACAATTTCCAGAGACACTTAGCTGCAGAGTAATAAGGTAAGCAGGTGACACAAGTATTAACCACCCCCACTGACGGGTTCCATATTGCACACAATATGCACAAAATGTCACAAGTATTGTATTATTTTATCTAATATGTAAAGCCACAGGAGATTCACAAATGCCAGCTCGCCAAATTAGATATTATTATATATTATTTTACTGTTCCTGTTCTCATGCCACAATATGCAATAAATATATTTACAGAAGTCCAACAAACATGTCTGACCCACGTCTCAGGGCAGATTTTTACATAGTGGGATAGACTCAAGCAACAATTATACCATGGAACAAAAGGCAAAGACTGTCAGATCAGGACAGTTTAACTATATTGAACTGGAAAGGTCAGCAGTTTAGCAGGTTGCACAGTAAAATCTATGCAAAAATACTAAAACATCCAGTCTTTTAGTCCCCTGAGTGGTGGCTACTTTTTAACCCTTTGAGTGCGGACAAAGTCCTCTGGGAGCATGCTATCAGAGCTCATAACGACCCCTCATGCACTTACCCCACATCCCTGATAGACTAGTGGCCCAGCATCCTTGTATGCCAATGTCATCACCACACGTCACAAAGCCAGGCAGCACCAAATGGATTGTGGGGATGATTTGAAGATAAAATGGAAATCGTATTACTACACCAAGAACTGACAGAAGAATTTGAGATATCTGCACACAAGATATGAAAATGCCTGTCAGAGTCTTAACTTTACACATTCATGATGCAGGCATCAAAGTATCCAAGAGAATCGTTCAGCGACGAATAGCTGAATACCAAGAGAATGAAGCAGCATTGATATTGATAATTATTATTATCAGGTATTTGTAGAGAGCCAACAGATTCCACAGCGCTGATAATAGAAGTAAATTGGAAAGTTGTTTAAAAATGTATGATCTATCTGAATCATAAAAGAAAAAGATTGGGTTTGATGTCCCTTTAAAGCATTTGGGCCAGGTCACTGTTTGATTTGATTAAAGTGGAGCTGGGTCACATTAATGAAAAAGATTTCAATGTTACTGCAGCTGTGGTCATATAAAAATGTAGCAGGTCATAGTGACTGTGACGACAATTAGGGGTTGCATTTAGTACGTTGCCACTTTTATTGTGCACTTCAGCTTAGCGTGCATGATACAGAGCAAGAGCTTTACATTTTTGCCGGATTTACATAGCTCTATATTAATCATCTGGCCTTTTAATAGATGTCATGTGAATTTTTAAATGTGTATAAAGATTACAAAAATGTAAACCGTTCACTATATTGTGTGTGCAATCAGCCAATAGGATTGAAGTTCAATCCGATTGGCTGATCCAATCAGCCAATAGGATTGAGCTTGCATTCTATTGGCTGTTCCAATCAGCCAATAGAATGCGAGGTCAATCCTATTGGCTGATTGCATCAGCCAATAGGATTTTTCCTACCTTAAAAGGTCCTTTTAAGGGCTATTTGTAATGTAATATAGGGTAGGGATTTTTATTATTTTGGGGGGCTTTTTTTATTTTATTAGGGGGGTTAGATTAGGTGTAATTAGTTTAAAATTCTTGTAATTCTTTTTTTTTTTCCTGTAATTTAGTGTTGTTTTTTTTCGTAATTTAGTTTATTTAATTTAATTGTAATTAATTGTAGGTAGTTTAGGTAATTAGTTTAATGATAGTGTAGTGTTAGGTGTAATTGTAACTTAGGTTAGGGTTTATTTTACAGGTAATTTTGTACTTATTTTAGCTAGGTAGTTATTAAATAGTTAATAACTATTTAATAACTATTGTACCTAGTTAAAATAAATACAAAGTTGCCTGTAAAATAAATATAAATCCTAAGATAGCTACAATGTAACTATTAGTTATATAGTAGGTAGCTTAGGGTTTATTTTATCGGTAAGTATTTAGTTTTAAATAGGATTAATTTATTTAATAGTAGTAAATTTATTTCTTTTTATTTAAATTATATTTAAGTTAGGGGGTGTTAGGGTTAGGTTTAGACTTAGGTTTAGGGGTTAATAAATGTAATATAGTAGCGGCGACGTTGGAGGCGGCAGATTAGGGGTTAATAAATGTAGGTAGGTGTCGGCGATGCTGGGACGGCAGATTAGGAGTTAATAAAATGTAACTAGTGTTTGCAAGGCGGGAGTGCGGCGGTTTAGGGGTTAATAAATTTATTAAAGTGGCGGCGATGTCCGGTCGGCAGATTAGGGGTTAAATAATTTTATTATAGTGTTTGCGATGTGGGGGGGGGGCTCGGTTTAGGGGTTAATAGGTAGTTCATGGGTGTTAGTGTACTTTGTAGCACTTTAGTTAAGAGCTTTATGTTACGGCATTAGCCCATAAAACTCTTAACTACTGACTTTAAAATGCGGTAGGAGTCTTGGAGGTAGAGGGTGTACCGCTCACTTTTTAAAGCGATCGTAATACCGGCGTTAGGCAAATCCCATTAAAAAGATAGGATACGCAATTGATGTAAGGGGATTTGCGGTATGCTAAAATCGCGGAAAAAAAGTGACCGGTACACCTGTAACCTGCTTTTTAACCCTAACGCAAGACTCGTAATTTAGCTGATAGAAATTAAAAACATTTTATGACTCAGATAGAACCTACAATTAAAAAAAGTCTTTCAAATTTAAGTCTGTTGCCAAAATTACCCTCTCTCTTAGTATTCTTTGTTGAAACAGCTCCTTTTCCCTAGTAGAACAACTAGGTAGGCTCAGGAGCGTACACACATTATGTATATTGCACCATTGTTACAACTCTAGTTTCCATATAGTACTTAAAGGGTTATGAAACGCAAAAATATTTGTTTATGTGTTAGTTTGAGGTTAGTGTCTGTCCAGGAATGGACACAGTGGCTGAGAAGTGGCTTTATGAACACACTGCCCCAACATGCTGGATAGGACCCACGACGTGACTCAAAAAGTAGTAGCGGTATGGAATCACTTACTGTCTGGAGGATGCACTAGAGGGACCACAAATATGAAATTCCAGAAGGCAGCAACAGAGGGTGGTTAAAGTCCAGGCACAGATTCGGCAACGATACTGTCAGCGAGGTAAAGAATCACAAAGCTGGAGAGTGGTCAAAGTTCAAGTAAAGAACTCAGCAGCAGGACAAACAAAGCAGTAGCGCACCCAGCGTATCAGTAAGCAATTTACAAGCAAGGAATGATACGGAAGACGTGCTATTTAAAGGTAGTTGCTGGGGAATGGTCCAAGCCGCGCTAAATCCGACATGTCGCATAGAAATCTTACAGAAGCGGCACACATAGCAACAATAGCACGTCTGAAATAGCACGTTGTCAAGGAGCCCTAAAGTAAGTTAGTAGCATAATAATGCACTAGAACATCGTGATTCAGACAGAACATACCATTTTTAAAGTTTACAAATTTACTTCTATTATCAAATTTGCTTTATTCCCATCGTATTCTTTGTTGAGGCGATACCTAGGTAGGTATCTGGAGCACTACATGGCAGGAAATAGTGCTGCCATCTAATGGGCTTGCTAGTGAATAACATTCTAGCAAAACTGCCATATAGTGCTCGAGACACGTGCAAGCTCCTGAGCTTACGTTGCTGCTTTTCAACAAAAGATACAAAGAGAAAAAAGAAAATTTGTCAATAGAAGTAAATTAGAAAGTTGTTTTAAATTGCATGCTCTATCTGAATCCTAAAAGAAAACATTTAGGTTTCATGTCCCTTTAAGACATGATCATGCTCTGTCAATCAAAAAAGTATATAGGTTTCATGTCCCTTTAAGACATGATCATGCTCTGTCAATCAAAAAAGTATTATTTAGCTTCTTTGTCTATTGCGATACTAAAGTATTTTTGTTATTTCTTAGTTTCATTTTTTTAGTACCTTAAAGGCAGAAAATCCAATTAAGAATAAATTAACCACTGCCACAGAGTGCTGAAGACACGCGCACGCTCCTAAGCCTACCTAGGTATTCTATCATTTAAATCAAGAAATGTTATTATACTAAAGATCTTACAGTTAGATTACGAGTTTGGCGTTATGAGTGAAAAAGCATCGTTATGGCCCTTAACGCTGCTTTTTCCCTAACGCCGCTATTACAAGTCTTGTAGGTATAGCTGTACCGCACACCTTTTTGGCCGCCGGTATTACAAGTTTTGCTGTGAAGCCAAAAAGTGAGCGGTACACCCTATACTGACAAGATTCGTACCACCATCTAAAGTCAGTAGTTATGAGTTTTACTTTACAAAGCTGTAACATAAAACTCATAACTAAAGTATTACAAAGTACACTAACACCCATAAACTACCTATTAACCCCTAAACCGAGGCCCTCCCGCATCACAAACACTATAATAAAATTATTAACCCCTAATCTGCAGCTCCGGACATCGCCTCCACTTAAAAAAAGTATTAACCCCTATTCCACCGCTCCCCGACATCGTCACCACTATAATAAACCTATTAACCCCTAAACCGCTGCCCTCCCGCATTGCAAACACTATTTAAAGATTATTAACCCCTAATCTGCCGTCCACCAACACCGCCGCTATAATAAACCTTTTCACCACTAAACCGCAAGGCCCCCACAATGAAATATAATAAAATAAACTATTAATCCCTAAACTTCTGGCCTCCCACATCACTACATAAATATATTAACCCCTAAACCTAACCCTAATGTAACCCTAAGCCTAAATCTAATCCTAACCCTAACACCCCCTAACTTAAATATAATAAAAATAAATCTAAATAAAACTTACAATTATTACCGAAATAATTCCTATTTAAAACTAAATACATACCTATAAAATAAAACCTAAGCTAGCTACAAAATAACTAATAGTTACATTGTAGTTAGCTTGGGTTTTATTTTTATTTCACAGGTAAGTTTGTATTTATTTTAACTAGGTAGACTAGTTAATAAATAGTTATTAACTATTTACTAACTACCTAGTTAAAATAAATACAAACTTACCTGTAAAATAAAACCTAACCTGCTTTACACTAAAACCTAACATTACAATAAAATAAAATAAATTAAATTAATAAAATACAATTATCTAAATTACAAAAAAAATAAACACTAAATTACACAAAATAAAAAAATGAAATTATAAAAGATAAAAATGAATTACTCCTAATCTAATAGCCCTATCAAAATAAAAAAGCCTACCCAAAATAAAAAAAAACATAGCCTACACTAAACTGCCAATGGCCCTTAAAAGGGCCTTTTGCGGGGTATTGCCCCCCCCAAAAAAAAACAGCTCTTTTACCTGTAAAAAAAAATACAAACACCCCCAACAGTAAAACCCACCCCCCACCCAATTAAACCCCCCAAATAAAAACCTATCTAAATAAAGCTAAGCTAACCATTGCCCTGAAAAGGGCATTTGGATGGGCACTGCCCTTAAAAGGGCATTTCGCTTTTTTACATTGTCCAAACCCTAAGCTAAAAATAAAATCCACCCAATAAACCCATAAAAAAACTAACACTAACCCCTGACAATCAACTTACATTTTTTCGAAGACCAGACATCCATCCTCATCCAGGCAGCAGAAGTCTTCATCTAGACGGCATCTTGTATCTTCATCCATCCAGCGCGGAGCAGGTCCATCTTCAAGACATCTGGCACGGAGCATCCTCTTCTTCCAATCGGTTAATAACTGTAATGTAGGTGGCGGCGATATCTGGAGCAGCAGATTAGGGGTCAATAGTTTTATTTAGGTGGCGGCGATGTAAGGGGCAGCAGATTAGGGGTTAATAACTGTATGTAGGTGACGGTGATATCGGGCACGGCAGATTAGGGGTTAATAACTGTATATAGGTGGCGACGATGTTAGGGGCAGCAGATTAGTGGTGTTTAGACTTGTTTTTCATGTTAGGGTGTTAGGTTTAAACATAACTTTTTCTTTCCCTATAGACATCAATGGGGCTGCGTTACGGAGCTTTTGTTTCCTCCATCGCAGGTGTTAGGCTTTTTTTAGCAGACTCTCCCTATTGATGTCTATGGGGAAATCGTGCATGAGCACGTCAAAACATTGCGTGTGAGGTATGGAGCTCAACTCAACCATATCGTCTGCACAAGCCGGGTTTTGCAAAACCTGTAATAGCAGCGCTATAGGGAGATTAAATACCACCGCTTTGGTGGCGGTCGTTAATTTCCCATAGCGCTCAAAACTCGTAATCTAGCTGTTAATTAATGGAAAAGATGTGCTGCCTATCTGATCAATGGAAGTATACTGGGCCAATCTGAGACACTACCAGCTTGGAGATGTGTTATCTCGCTGTAGAGCACCTTTGGACAGTTGTACAATGTGGCTTCTGCACTGGGTTAAAAAAAAGACATCGTTATAAAGAGAGTTGGCAAAACAATATCATGGTGAGTATCCCACAGTTTATTCTCCCTTTAACAACACATTTACAAGGCTATTTTTCTTTTATGGAACTTCCCATCTAAAGGGATTACCATAAACCCCCAGACAACACTTTTCCACTTATTGTCAAGTGTCCAAATAGGTTTTTAAAATGTAACATTGTTTTGGTGCATGTGCAAAACACACTTTACTCTGCCACAGTACATATCAGGAAGCAACACACAAAACAGTCTGCCCCAAAATTGTTATTGTTTAAAAAGATAGATAACGACTTTACTACCCATTCTCCAGCTTTGCACAACCAACATTGTTATATTAATATACTTTATAACATTTAGACTTCTAAATTTCTGCCTGTTTCTCCTCAGCAGGCCATCTTTATCTCAGGGCATTTGTACAGCTTTTCACAGCAAGACACTGCTTGTTCATGTGTGCCATATAGTTAACATTGTGCTCACTCCCGTGGAGATATTCATGAGTCTGCACTCATGGTCTAAAATGTAAAGTCTGTAAATATAACGGAGTTAAGGGGGCAGTCTGAGAAGGCTTAGATACAAGGTAATCACAGAGGTAAAAGGTATATTAATTTAACCGTGTTGGTTATGCAAAACTGGGGAATGGATATTAAAGGGATAATCTATCTTTTTAAACAATAACATTTTTGGAGTAGAGTGTCCCTTTAAAGTAATAATAGACACATATTACAGTAATAAAAATTACCAAAATCCATAACAAATTATAAATGGCCACTATACTGATAATACCCATTAAAAAGAAATGCACACATATCTCTGGGTTTGGAGCAGAACAGTTAAATGCACACGTCACCTATTAGCATCAGTGTATAATATAATGAGGGATAATCAAGCTACAGCTGCGAACCATTAACTTGTGATAGAATTGCTAAATCCCTGAAATCACCATGTTGCCATTAATCATGCACCTTTGCACATTTTATGGTAGGGTGGAAAACAAACATTTTTTTTATTTTATTTAAATCAGATTGTTTTAAAATAAATCAATACATAGAAAAAATCTGCCACAAATGACATGACAATGAATTTAGTGTTAAATAGGATGCACAGTATGTCATATTGTAATTGAAAAGAGCAACATGTACATAATAACACATATAATTCTTTTATGGAAGGCGGGATAAAAATCAATAAATAAAAAATAAGTTTTTTATTTAATTCCGAATTGTTAAATAAAATGTGGGGAGTTTTTTTAGGAAAAATCTAATTATAGTTTTCTATTTAACATACATTATAGTACAAATGTTTTTTATTCTGAAATAAGGATTGTTTTTTAATTATCTAGCATGAGGCTGTATATTAATGCCTTGACTACAATGTTTAACTTAATTAAATCCATTAATCCATTCACAATGTCATGTTCCCCCAGAGGTTTCTGTCAGATTATTGCGGGCAATTTATTTATCTAGAAGATCGTATCACAGATTTTTGTTTTTGCATTTCTGAAAACTATACATTTTTGTTTGCAGAGATACCATTCCTCTTCTTCACAGCAGAAAAAAAATTGGAAAACACTCTACCATAAACACCTAGCCTAATAACCCCTAATCCTAATCCGCCATCCCCCCACATCGCAAACACTAAATAAAACTATTAACCCCTAAACCGCCATCCCCCACTTCGCAAACTAACTAAACTATTAACCCCTAAACCTCCACCCCCACACAATGCAAAGTAATTGACATCTAAACCCCCTAACCTAACACCCCCTAACTTAACCTGCAAAATTAAATTAAAACCTAAGCTTACCCTAAAAAAAAAACCTACCATTACAAAAAATAAAAAAACTACATTACAAAAAAAATAAAAATCCGAACATTTACAATACATTTACAAAAAATAACAAAAGAAAATTACCAAAAAATAAAAGAAATATTTCTATTCTAATACCCCTTAAAAAATAAAATAATAGCCACCCCAAAATAAAAAACCCTATTCTAAAAATAAACTATCAATAGCCCTTAAAAGGACCTTTTGTAGGGCATCACCCTAAAGAAAACAGCTCCTTTCTATAAAAAATACAATAACCCCCTAATATTAACCCCCTCACCCAAAATAAAAAAAACCTAACTAAAAAAAAACTCTAAAACTACTCATTGCTCTGAAAAGGGCATTTGGATGGACATTTTGCTCTTTTTCTGCCCAAATAAATCTAAAAAAAATTATGGTACTCAACAATAATAATGGGCGGTGCTCCATCTTGATCCCGGAGGCACTCCATTTTCATCCATTGCAGGTCTTTCTTCTTCCTTCATCCCGGTGGTGGCCACGGTGGCGAGGTCAGCGGTAATGGCAGCAGCGACGTTGGTCCTCCTCTTCAGACAATCGACAAAGAGGTCCTCTTCATGAGGTCTCCAGTCGCACACTGAAGATTGAATACAAGGTACTCCTTTTATATAGGGGCACCCTTGCATTCCTATTGGCTTATTTGAATCTTCAAATTCCAATCAGCCAATAGGATGAAAGGAAAAAAGCTTTCATTCTAATGGCTGATTTCAATTTGAAGGCTCTATGCCAAGTGATCTCTGATCTCTGTTTAATTGTATAAGCACTAATTGCTACCACATGCTCACAGTAGCAATAACCAGCCACTTGTAATGGATGCGTAATTATCACTCGCCTGCAAACTGTTAAATTTGTTCCTTTTGTAGGAATGCAATAATTTAGCGCTCCACTTGTAATCTTGCCCTAAACAATTAAATAAAAATATCAGCAACAATAAAAAACACAAAATAACCAACAATTATTTTATACTTACCATCCTGAAGTCTTCATCAGATGTAAATCCAATGGATCTTGGCAACAACAAAAAGTAAAAAAAAAAAAAGGCTCCTTTTCTTTATCATATGTAAATCCACAGGATCCATGTGATGAAAACCATAAGAAACCCCCTCAAAAATATGTTTGCCCCCAAAAACAAATCCATGGCCAATTTAATGTATTTCTATTGACGGATTTAAAAAATCTATCAGCCAAAAGAAAATACTTTTTTCCTATTGGCTGATTTAAAAAACAGACAACTGTTGTGGGTCTTTATTGTTGTTTGTTTGTTGTGTTGGTTGAGTCTATTACGGTTTGTTTATTTGCTGGTAGTTGTTGGATGTAATTGTTGTGTCATTTTTTTGTTTAGTTGTGGTTAAGATTAATAATTGCGTATTTTTTATATTTTTTATGATATTTAATTTAGAGGGGTTAGGTTGCCCTGGGGATGAAGGCGCATAAGGGGTTAATATTGTAGTGGGGTTAGGATGCGGTGTGGGTGAGGGTGCATAGGGGTTAATAGTGTAGGGCTATGTGACATATTTATTGGGTTGCTATATTTGCATTAAAAGATAAGGACTAAACAAATGTATTAGTAGTTTTCATTGATACATTGTTTCCTTATTCTTTTAATTCTTGTAGGCTGCTGTATGTTTACTTGGTAAATGATATATGTAAAAGGAATCCTTTACTTTACATTGTCAGTGTAGGTGGTGAAGCTGCTTGAAATATATTGCCTTTAAACACTAATGTCAGCCGTTTAGAATATTTTGTCATCTTTCTGATCGCTTTTGAAAATATTGCCGCATTGTGGAAGTTTCGATCAGGGCCTTAGAGAGAACCCACATTTTTAATTTTGTGATTCAGACAGAGCATGGAATTTTAAGCAACTTTCTAATTTACTCCTATTATAAATTTTTCATTCTCTTGCTATCTTTATTTGAAAAAGAAGGCACCTAAGCTAAGGAGTCAGACAATTTTTGGTTCAGGACCCTGGACAGCACTTGTTTATTGGTGGGTGAATTTATCCACCAATCATCAAGAACAACCTAGGTTGTTCACCAATAATGGGCCGGCATCTAAACTTACATTGTTGTTTTTCAAATAAAGATACCAAGAGAATGAAGAAAATTTGATAATAGGAGTAAATTAGACAGTTGCTTAAAATTGCATGCTCTATCGGCATAACGAAAGAAAAAATTTGGGTTCAGTGTCCCTTTTATTTTGTATCGCTCTTAATCTCTACTAGGAATTTAATTTCTTCTCCTGGCTTTGTATAATTTTTTCTGCTGGCTATGTTTACATAACTTTTCTGTAACCTATACTTAAAGGGATATGAAACCCAAATTTTTCTTTATCATTAAAACATTTAGCCACAAATCAGCAAGTGCTAACCAGGTGCTGAATCAGCTCCTAAGCTTACAATCTGGCTTTTCAGATAAAGATACCACAAGGGACGAAGAAAGATTCATAATAGGAGTAAATTAGAAAGTTGCTTCAAATTGCATACTTTATCTGAATCATGAAAGACAAAATGTGGGTTTCATATCCCTTTAAAGGGCCACTGTAAGTAAATATTTTCTATGCCTGTTACTAACTAACTACCCCAAATACGCTTTTTATCAATAGCATTTCATTAACATATCTCTACCGTATATCAGAAATCTTGTCTGCAAATTTAATTGTTTTCCAAACCCACTCCGTGAGTATTCTTTGCTCTGTACCAATCCGTTTACAATACCTAGGTTTCAAAATGGCGCTTTAAACACAATTTCATTGGTTTAAGTATTTTGAACACTCAGTGCTGAAAATAGTGGGCAGGATAACGTGACATCATCGGGGAATAAAAGATATAACTTTTATAACGTTATGAAACTTCGTTTTGGAGAAAATATAGGTCAGTAGGTTTTAATTAATGTTTATTAACTTTAATATGTTAGTTGTTTAGCTTAAAAATTATAACAGAAAGTAATCCTTTAAGTAAAGAAGCTTTTAGTATAGGTAAGGCTACCACAGGCAGAATCAGTTCTTTCAAAGGCTGATATAAAGGTTAAGGTGCTATTTGTAAACAATTTAATGCACTCCAGCAGGTAAAATCAATCATTGGGAACAAATTAAAGGGGAGAAAAATGTTGGGTACACTGTCCCTTTAAGTTTCAAGAATTTCAATGAATATAAGATCATTTGGAGTGGAATAGATCTGCACAAGCAGTAAGGAACACTAAAGTCAAAATTAAACTTTCATGCAATTTTAAACAACTTTCCAAATCACTTCCAGTGTTTTAATATGCACACTCTGTGAGGCACTAGCTCCTACTGAGCATGTGCAAGAATGCACAATATACAGTAAGTATATGCATTTTGTGACTGGCTGATTGCTGTCACATGATGCAGGAGAAAGGAAAATAAAACTAACTTTGACATTGCTCAGAAAAAAGTTACTACTCAATAATATAATTTTAATATGAATTTGTTGATTAAGCAATTCTACTTTATTTAATGGTCCGTTAAATGGTAATGATTATTTTTCTCCTTGCAAAAAAGTACAACAGAAAAGTTGTCTAAATATTGTGCAGATGTGTGAAGTTTCAGGGAATAGCGTTCCCCCTCAGAGGAGGGGTGTAAAATGTATCTGATGGAGTGGGAGAGAACCAAATAGGGATCGCTCACCAGTACCCCTGAAGACTGGATATTCAGACACCTTTTGATCCAGAGAGGTAAGTCAAAAAGTTTTGAGAAACACATTGTTGCAAATGTTTAGTATGGACTATGGTCTGAGTACTGTTTTTGAGTTAAGAGGTCTATAATGATTGGATGGCTATATTGGACTTGGCTTCTCTATAGTTTATGTTGACACATATGGATTTTAAACACGGAGGGAATATTATTTTTCCATTTGAGACTTATAATAATGCACCACTGAAAATATGGAATAAGCATCTTACTGACCCAGAACCAAATAACTTTGTTTTGTATTTTGGTTGATATTTGGTGAATCTTTCATCAAATAATTATATAAGTATGTTGTAGCCTTCACTTCTCTACATAGGGCTCAAATGAATGTCCACAGGGTCCTCTACTCCAATAGAGCTTTTTTTGCCAGGGCTGGAAGGTACAGGGGCTACCTCTCCAGCTGAGCTTCCTACAGAGGCTCCTTCCACCAGACCTTTTCAGACTCCTTCAGGACCAGCCCTCTACCCTAGATCAGATCACTGTTCCCCTTCAGAGCATGACCCTACAGAGCTAGAGGCTCTCAGTGCAAAACCCTACCGCAGCCTCCCAGAGCTGACCTTGGTGAGTCAGCCTTTACCCCAGTTTGTTTCCCCACTAACATTAGCGGGCAGACTTTACCGTTGTTTAGCAACTTGGCAATCAATCACAACAGACGCTTGGGTCCTACAAACAGTACAGGGCTTTCACATAGACTTCCCTCTAAACTTTTGATACCCTTTCCTCCCTCCATCCAAAACCTGATTCTGAACTTACACACTTCCTTCACAAACATGCTATTGAGAAGGCCTATCTCACTGGCTTTGTCATGGTCAGGAAGAGGAATGGAGGGGTCCAAGACAGTTATCAGCCTCAGGGAACTCAACTATTTCCTGGTCATTTCAAGATGGAGGGAATACACTTTCTGAGGGACACCCTTCAGACAGGGGATTGGCTTTTTTTCATGGACATGAAAGATGCTAACTTAACAGTAACTATGTATTATACCTACAGACAGACATTACCTCCAATTCCTATGGAACCACTATCTATGGCAATTCACATACCTTCTCTTTGGCCTAAGTTCAGCCCCTTGGTGTTTAACCAAGCTCATGAGACCGGTAGCTGCTTTTCTCAGATCCAGTGTGGTTCACCTTATAATCCTCTTCCTCTTGGTGCAAAACAAAACCCTCTAGCATCAACATCTGCGCATTACAACCTGCCTCTTAGAAAGGTTAGGTTTCATCACCAATTCCAAAAAATCCCTTATGATACCCATTCAGATGATAACATTTCTAGGATTAAGCGTAGACCCTATATCTTCCAACATTCAAACTATCGACTATCCGAAAGGAGCTACATTCTACATTACTGAAATCTCAGATTTCCCTCCACCAACTTGCCAGAATTATAGGTCTTCTGTCACCATCTGCATTGGTCCTTATATTTACTTCAGCCCGGTGTGGCTGAGTTCTGTTGTTGGGTTTCTCTGTTTGATTTTATCATCTATTCAGGCCATATTCCCTGGCCCCCTATACTATCTAGCAATGCAGAGGCTCAAACATTCTTCTCTTCACAATTATCCCTCATTCTCAGTTGATACCTCTTTCCCCAGAGGTCCCAAAGGAAATGTCCTGGTGGCGTCACAACATAGAGGCATGGAATGGGTGGGCCATTTTCAGATCCCTACCAGATTACATAATAGATTCTGATGCCAGTCTGCTCGGACGGGGAGCCTCTTAGCACTTTCAATTGACATGGGGCAGGTGGACTCTGGAGGAGTCCAAACTTCATATAAATTGTCTGGAATCACAAATCACTGACCCTATCAAATTTGACCAAGCAATTTTACCCAATACTTAAGTTGGCTTCCAGAACCAGGGGATCAAGTGACGATGCCTTTCTTCAGACCTGGCCACAGAGAGGAGCTTACCCCTTTCCCCCATTCTCCATATCATCTTGGGGTGATTCTCCATGTGGGCAGACTCCAAGTTCAGATTCTTCTCATTACCCCTTTCTGACCTACCCAGCCTTGGTTTCCAGCGCTATAATTGCTGTCAGTCCAGCCTCTGGTTCAAATACCATCGTTTTCGCACTTGTCCTGGACCCCAACGTGATTCCCCATCCTTTGATGTTAGACAAAAATCTCCAACTGCTAGCCTGAATGATTTCAGGGGTTCCTTGGATGTCTCAGGACTTTCAACATCAACTCATGGACTGTTGGACCTCGGGAACTCGAAAAATCTTACCTTTCAACCTGGTCTTTCTGGATTTGCTGCTGTGTCTGTGTCACAGCTGGAAAACTTCCTTCTTGTACAATCCATGAATCTCTAAGAAGCACAAACACTTGTGATACTATTGTTGCAAAAGTCCAATAATACCAGATACTTTTAATCTAAAAGTCAAGAGTATGTTTAGACATTTATAGTAGAAGCATTCTTTCTATATAACGTTAATGCTCAGTGTAGAGCCAAGATCACCACACTTCAACATATTTCAGCTTATTGAGCCTTTTTCAAGATGTGGGAACTCGCAGTCACAGGATCTTTTATATAGTGCAACTTCTTTTTAGATTTAAAGTGACCTCACTTAATATTCTCCCCAATGAAGATAAATACTAATTTTTTTAGAGCGACCTGGTCATTTTTACAGTAATTATTGCACATAAATATTTAAACCTAAAAATGTAAAATTTCTAAAAAAATATTTATTTTTAAAACCAATATTAAGACAATTCTGCTAATTATTAATAGGATACAAATATTCAGATAAAATTATTCAAGTCTAAATCAGCGTTAAATTGTCTTAAATTTAAAAAAAATAACCTTGCTCCCTTGGTAAAAACAAATAAGTGAAATCAAAGTAAAAGATTGTGTAAAACAACTTACTTGTTTTCTTGCAAAATCAGCACTTAGAAATTCTCACTGTAGCCCCTGCCCCCAGTGTGATTAGAGCGGAACATTTTTGAAACTTGAAAGGGACAGTCTACACCTTAGTCATCTTAAACTCTTACCTTAGATTAAGCTGCAAATAGCCTCCTTCCCCCGTTTCTATAACATGCAGCCGGAACGGTAAAAAAGCTATTTTAAAATGAATATTGTTTCTAGCAGCATTAAAATGACTGCCAAGCTCCGCCCACTGACGACATCACAATCTGGGCTACATCTAGGTACTCTGCTAATAGCATTGACAGTCTATTGAATCAAACTAGTGAGCCTTTTGAGCCTTTTGTGATTGGACGCCATATGCAGCCCAGATCGTGATGTCCTATATATATATATGTAGTAATGCTACCTGGTAACTAACACCAGCCTCACACCATACTGGTGAAGGTGCAGCTGTTGTGCTGAGAGATGCTGACAGTGTAGCCATGACATGCGGCTGGGTAGTTTAATTCTCTCTTTGAAATATGTATATGATATATGTGTAAAAAAAAAAAAATACATTTAAAAAAAAATAAAAAAATTTTTGTTTACACATACCATACTTTTATATATATACACAAATAAAGTATAAATATATATATATATATATATATATATAATTCCAGGCAGAGTATGGCACTCATGAATCTTTGACCGGGGTGCTGCAGCAGGCAAAGCATACACAACAAAAAGAAGCAGGCACTCACCGGTATTTAAATAAAGTATATTTTAATCCCACAAGGTGTGACGTTTCGGAGTATTACCTCCTTCCTCAGACATAACAAGAAAGTAAATAACAGCAACCTTTATATATACACATGTGTGAACATAGTGATTTGAATCAGCTAGAAGCATCAGGCGCATAGCATGAGTCACTAGGGGCGTCGTCCGTAGCCTTAGTAACCAGCCAAACAAATTGAAACTAAACAACGTGGCTAATTAGATCAAAACAATGTTGCTCTTATGCTAACACTATATATCCATGATCAACAACTACAACTTAATATGGGTGGACTGCTGAGGTACTCATAAATACAACGGCAACTTCTATGGCCATAAGCAAAAGTATAATGACTAATGGTAAAATACTATGCAGTCATATATCTATGTGGGCAAATTACATAAGTCTGCTATCAACATAATATGAAGAAAAAGAAAAAAGAGAAAAAAAAAAGGAAAAAAAGAGAGAAGAAGCACAGAATAAAGAGCAAAAAAAAGAGCAATAAAAAAACAAATGAGAATGACATAGTATGACTCATAGACAGAGGAGCAGACTGAAGAGGGGGGAAAGAGTAACAGGGGGAAAAAAAACAAGTGAAAAAAACAAGGGAAAGTCAGGAAAAGACAAAGGGAGACAATTTACAGGGGGAACACAAGGGAATAAACACGGGAATAAACAGTATGCTAGGGTGTACTACCCAGAATACAAATTGCTATAGCTACATGAAGCTATGCCATTCTATTTTTGTATTCAAACCCTTAGGGCTCAGAGTTTCAAGCTCAAATGTCCATCTCGCTTTCCTTTGCAAAAGTATTTTATTGCAATCTCCTTCCCTTTGTAGGGATGGTACGTGATCAATGATGGTGTAGCGCAAGTCTGCTACATTGTGTCTACTCAGTAGAAAGTGTCTGGCCACCGGCTGGTCCGTGTCTTGGTTCTTAATCGCCGTGTGTATCGCACTTCTATGATTCGCCATCCTCGTTCTTAAGTTGTCGCACGTTTTACAGACGTAAAGCAAGCTGCACGGACAAAAGAGTAAGTAGACTATATACTTGGTTGTACAGGTCATCCTATGCTAATGGAGATACTTCTTTTTGTGCTTTGGGTGGTGAAAGAATTTCCCAGCTTGCAGCCCATTGCAGGTAGTGCATCTGCTGCATTTATAACAGCCTAGTTTGTTCCCTTCTAACCATGTTTTGGAGCTATAGCAGTGTACGGGATCAGTATTTTGTAGTATATTTTTGAGTGACTTTCCTTTTTTAAAACCTATTCTAGGTACATCCATCAATTTGAAAGGAAGTGTCTCGTCTGATCTTAGTATCTCCCAGTTATTTCTCAGTATAGTGGAGAACTTATTCTTGTCCGCTGTATAGGTGGTAGTCATAGCCATTTTCTCTTTCTTGTTACCCTCTTCTGGTGTATCTCCAATGATGCCTTTTTTAAACATTGAGATGTGTTGTTGTAACAATTTGTTACGGTAGCCCCTTTCAATAAAGCGCTGTCTCATTTCTTCGGTTTGGATTTCTGCCTGTTCAGTATTCGTGTTGTTCCTCCGTACCCTATAGAATTGTGACTTTGGAAGCGCCTTTTTAAGTGGGAGCTTGAAGCTTCTAGGAGTGAGTTCCTGTCGGTCGGTTTTCTATATAGGGTTGTACCCAGTTTGTTGTTATTCTTATATATTTTCAGGTCTAGGAATTCTATTTCTGTTTTACTGTAGTTCATTTTGAATTTCAGGGTAGTCTGCTCGCTGTTCAATTCATCGAACCATCTTTGTAGTTGTTCTTCGCTGTCCCTCCAGATAATCAGCAGATCATCTATATATATATATATATATATATATATATATATATATATATATATATATATATATATATATATATATCTTTTAAAATATAAGATCTCTGGTCTATTGAAGCACTCAGTCCCATTATTCTCAAACTCTGACATGAATAGGTTAGCGTATGATGGGGTCACGCTGTACCCCGTCGCTGTCCCGATCAATTGTAGATAGAATTGTCGTTCAAACCGGAAGTAGTTCTTCCTGAGGCAAATCTCCAGTATGTCCAGAATGAATTCCATAGGTGGCCCTATATGGGGGTATTTCAGAATTTGTCTTCTGATCACTGCCAGGCCTTCGGGGTGGGGGATAACTGTGTATAAGCTAGTGGCATCCAAGGTCACTAGCACATCATTGGTATTTATTTCCAGATTTTTAAGGGATTTGATCACATCTCCTGAATCTTTAATGTATGTGTTCATATTTTGAACAAAAGGTTGTAACAGACTGTCTACATAAGTAGCAAGGGGTTGTAAGATAGAGTTTACTACAGATACAATGGGACGTCCTGGTGGTTTTCTTAGGTCCTTATGGATTTTTGGCAAGGTATAGAAGATTGGTATCCTTGGGTAGTCCGTTATTAGGTATGATAGAGTCTGTTGATCAATCCAGTTATCCTCGAAAGCTACCTTCAGGTATTCGTCTATTTCAGACTTGAATTTTAGGGTTGGGTCTCTTGGTAGTTTGGAGTATGTCAGGTTATCATTCAGCTGAGTGTGGATTTCCTCCTGAGAGTAGTGGTAGTCCATAATTACTATAGCACCTCCCTTGTCGGCCCTTCTCACCACTATAGTATTATCCCCAGTCAGTTTTTTCATAGCTGTTCTTTCATTCTTAGTAAAGTTAAACCTTACACTATCTCTTTGAGATTCAGTGGTGTGGTTCAGCACTGTTTCCAGTTTTTTACAAAATGTCTGGATTGTGGCGTTAGTGTTTTTTGGGTCAAATGTGCATCTTTTCCTGAGACCCACAACCTGTTCTTTCTCTGTTGAGCCAAATAATTATTCCAGTCTTAATGTCCGCTGGAAGTGCTGAATGTCAATATGGAGGTCAAATCTGTCTGTATACTTTGTTGGGACAAACGAAAGGCCTTTTTGTAGGAGCGACAGTTCGTCCTCTGACAGTAATCTCTGGCTGATATTCATCTCCTTCTCGGGGGTCTGTTTCTTATTCTTGAAATGCCCCCTCCTCGGGTGGTGGTGTCCCCTCCATCGTTTTTTGACCTTGTTGTTATTCCTTCTCTTTGTATACCTGTCGGTATATCTTGTCCTGATGTGCTGTCTGAATCTGTGCCCGATCCTGAGCTGTTTACTGTAGCTAGATTCCATGGCCTCCTTGCCCTGTATCTTCTTGGGCGGAATTCTCTAAGCCTCTGTCTCTCTTTTGGCTTGAGTAGCCATTTGTAGACTCTCTTTTCTCTGTAATCTTCCAGTACAGCTTCAAATTTTCTGTTCTTAAATGCCGTTAGTTCTTTTTGATATTGCTCCAGCTGTGTCCATAGTTTAGTCTCCCTTTCTTCATCCTTATATATATATATATATACACACACATACCCCCCAACTGTCCTGATTTTTGCAGGAAAGTCCCGATTTTAGGGGTCTGTCCCACTGTCCCAGGTTGCTAGCCATCTGTCCCGCATTGCCCTATGCATAAAAAAAAATTCTATTTGGCCCATACTCAGAAGCAGCTGTTTTTTCTCTCTCAGGGTTATATACCTGTTAGATTCCCTGTGGAAAAGGAATGGTGTGTGGATTAAGCAGGAGTAAGAAGGCTGTATACCCTCTAACTTAAGGTAATGGTGACCTCTAACCTCTGGTAGTGATGACGTCTAACCCCTGGGAATAATAGTAGCATGCCTTCAGTTTTATAGGATGAGCAGTGCTATCAACAGGGTAACGAACAGTGGCAGCCTCAGATGGCCAGCTAATGTGCTTGCCAACCCCAGGACCCCATACAATGAATTACAGATACCCATATATGATGTAGTGTGTGTGTCTATCTGTATCTATAAGTGTGTGTGTGTGTGTGTCTGCATGTGTAAGTGTATACTATGTAGTGTGTGTGTGTGTGTGTGTATCTGCATGTATAAGTGTATGCTATGTAGTGTGTGTGTGTATCGGCATGTATAAGTGTATACTATGTAGTGTGTGTGTGTGTATCTGCATGTATAAGTGTATGCTATATAGTGTGTGTGTGTATCTGCATGTATAAGTGTATGCTATGTAGTGTGTGTGTGTGTATCTGCCTGTATAAGTGTATACTATGTAGTGTGTTTGTGTGTGTGTATGCTATGTAGTGTGTGTGTATATCTGCCTGTATAAATGTATACTATATAGTGTGTGTGTATGTATAAGTGTATGCTATGTAGTGTGTGTGTATCTGCATGTGTGTGTGTCTGCCTGTATAAGTGTATACTGTGTGTGTGTGTATGTAAAATGTATATGCTATGTAGTGTGTGTGTATCTGCATGTGTAAGTGTATGCTATGTAGTGTGTGTGTGTGTATGCGCGCACATGTGTAAGTGTATGCTATATAGTGTGTGTGTGTATCTGCCTGTATAAGTGTATACTATGTAGTGTGTTTGTGTGTGTGTATGCTATGTAGTGTGTGTGTGTGCGCATCTGCCTGTATAAGTGTATAGTATGTATACTATATAGTGTGTGTGTGTGTATGTATAATTGTATGCTATTTAGTGTGTGTGTGTGTATGTATAAGTGTATGCTATTTAGTGTGTGTGTGTGTGTGTGTGTATCTGCCTGTATAAGTGTATACTGTGTAGTGTGTGTGTATGTAAAATGTATATGCTATGTAGTGTGTGTGTGTATCTGCATGTGTAAGTGTATGCTATGTAGTGTGTGTGTTTGTGTGTGTGTGTGCGCGCGCACATGTGTAAGTGTATGCTATGTAGTGTGTTGCTGTGCATTTTTGCTGACTTTAAAGCTCAGAATCTAGAATATTAATGGGGAATGCAGAGAGCAGTTTTAAATAATCTATTATTAAATGTCCAATTAAAGGGACAGTCTAGTACAAAACAAACTTTCATTATTCAGATAGGGCATGTAATATTAAACAATTTTCAAATTTACATCTATCACCAATTTTGCTTTGTTCTCTTTGTATTCTTAGTTGAATGCTAAACATAGGAGGTTCATATGCTAATTTCTAAGCCCTTGAACGCTGCCTCTCATTTCAGGGCATTTTGACAGTTGTTCACCATTACAAGGTGTTAGTTCATGTGTTTCATATAGATAACACTGTGCTCACGCACGTTGAGTTACTAGGAGCCAGCACTGATTGGCTAAAATGCAAGTCTGTCAAAAGAACTGAAATAAGGGGCAGTTTGCCGAGGCTTACATACAAGATAATCACAGAGGTAAAAAGTGTATTATTATAATTGTGTTGGTTATGCAAAACTATCTTTTAAAACAAAAAATATTCTGTTGTAGACTGTCCCTTTACGATAAACATATTTTGCACTGTCTCTGCAAAGGCTAATTAAATACAGAGCTCACAAATAGCTATACCAGTGGTTTGAGCTTGTGTTTGATTTGCTGCTTAAGAGTATTAAAAGATATGACTTTATTTAGAATTGTATTTATATTACTTTGGTCTTATGATTTTTTTTAAGCCCCCTCCCTGCTCCTGCCCACCACATTTCATTTTTTTCCCGTGGGGGGGGGGGGGGTATTTTGAAATGTTGGGAGGTATATATATATATACCTCCTATATATATATATATATATATATATATATATATATATATATACAGGTGGCCCTCGGTTTACAACGGTTCAATTTGCACTGTTTCAGAATAACAAACTTTTTTTCCAGTCATGTGACTGCTATTGACAAGCATTGAGAAGCAGTGCATTGATTAAAATAGCCAGTAGGTGGAGCTGTCCGTTGTGTTGCAGCAAAGCCAAGCAAGCTGAAATTAATCCGTTTAAACAGACCTGAGCTATCGAGCAGATTTCAAAGGAACAAGATCTTCCTGTCTATAAATCAGTCCAGATTGGAATACATAGAAAGAACTGTTTGCAGAAAAATGCAAGTGAAGTCTGTGTTGTGTGATTATTTTATTAGGTTTATAATGCTGTTTAGCAAATGTTTTTGTTAATTTAACTTAGTTTAATTATATATTCTGTGTTGTTTGATTATTTTATTAGGTTTATAATGCTGTTTAGCATTTAAAGTCTTCATTTTAAAGCTTTAAAAATAATGTATTAGGTGTTACTTATGACAATTTTGAGAGGAGCCTGGAACCTAACTCCCTCACTTCCCATTGACTTACATTATAAACTGGGTTTCAATTTACAATGGTTTTGATTTACAACCATTCTTTCTGGAACCTAATCCTAGCGTAAACTGAGGGCTACCTGTGTATATATATATATATATATATATATATATATATATATATATATATATATATATATATAGCTATATTTATTGTGACTTTTTCGGCTATGTGCAATCCTCTTGTGCAATTTTAAATTTCAGCCTGCGTTGAAACATAGCAAGTGTCAATAGCAGGCAGACAGGTTCACTAATTGCAAACCTGTCTGTTTCATGGATGTTAAATTTACCCCAATTTATCAGGACAAGTAAATTGCCACAAGGCGGGACAAGTAGACTGGACTACTACTTTAATCCCATGGACAAGAAGTTTTTTTGTTGTTGTTTTTTTACATTTACATACCCCTGCTGTTAATAAAATTACTTTAGTCTTTTTTAAAAGACCATTTAATAATATGGTGTGTGCATGGTGTGTGTGTATAGTGTATGTATAGTGTGGATTGTGTATAATGTATTATAGTGTGTGCAGAGTGTGCTCAGACTGTGGATGTATAGTGTGCGCAGAGTATGTATGGTGTATGCACTACAATCTTTCTGGGAGATAAAAAGCAATTTCTTACTAACGATCTCACAAAGACAGCTTGTCTGTGATCTTAATAAATTCAAAGCAGTAAAATGCTTAAGACTATAATGATTGGATTTTTTGAGGGACATAGGTAAATAGAATGCTAGTAGGGGATAAATTATATGTGGCACAAAGACAAACGTTTGATAAACATCACATAGATTTATGGCACATACTCTGCACCAAGTGCCGTAGCATATTCTAAGAGTGAGATTATAAGGGGTTCTGACAAAGGTGGGTGATAAAATGGGATGTCCCTAGACTGTAAAAGGGAAGGGATTAAAGTGATTGTAAAGTTTCTTTGTGTAATGCACAGTATATTCAATAAATACTAGATTACAAGTGGATTGCTAAATTATCGCGCACCCGCAAACGGGCAAATTTGCCCGTTTGTGGGTGCACGATAATTAACCAGCCATTACAAGTGGATGGTTATTGCTACCACAAGCTCACAGTAGCAATTAGCGCTTAAAATTAACCAGAGATCAGATCTCTGGTTAATTTTATAAATGTCCACAAAATGCCCCCAAAATAAAGTATATTTTATTAAAAAATAAAGATAGTAGCATCTTTATTTTTAATAATATAACTGCAAAAAGCAGGGAGTGAGTTTGGGGTGTTAGAAAAAAATAAACGGCACTGAAAAATGCCTTTACAGTGTGGTCTATGGGAACTGTCTGTTCCCAGTAAATATATATATGTATATGATTATATACATATATATTTATGTGTTGATATGTGTATATACACATATTAACACATATATATGTATATAAGCATATATATTTGCTGCCCTTGCTGCGCTACTTACCCCCTTCACTGTGCTTAGGTTCTGATGCCGTCTCTGACAGCATTAGAACAAGGCTCCCATTGGAGCCTATTGAAGCGCACTCTCATGAGCGCAATGCTTCCCAGCAATAAGAACCCGAGCTTGCGTTCGTATTGCTGACAAATTGTAATACCAGCGCACATTAGCGTGTGCTGGTATTACACAGTGGAGCACAAATATCGCTTTCATGAAAGCGATATTTAGCGCTCCACTTGTAATCCTGGCCCTTAGCTTTCAAAACAGCGGAACTTTCATTAATTACAATTTTTAAGACCCTATACAGTATTTGTAAAATATTTACCATTTTCTGATGGTAAACATTGTGCCGTTCCTCTGTCCGCACCTCGTACTTCCTTTAGCTGAGCAATGATGAATCTGGATTCATCCAATCGTTGCGTGCCCCACATGGCATCCAGTTTTTGGGGCACGCAATGATTGGAAGTAGCCAGATTCATCATCGCTTAGCTAAATCAAGTATGCGGTGCGGGCGGAGAAACGGTGCAATGTTTACCATCACAAAAGGGTAAATGTAGAATATTCTCTAAAATCTATGGATAGACTGGGATTACATATACAGGTCTGGGTGGCCTGGGAAGACTGGGAGAGAGCAAATAAATAGGGTATGACAGAGACCGGACACGAGTGCCCACATTTACAAAGTAGCGGTCCTCCTTTTGAAGCTTCCCACATGCACCAGACGGTTTCTTCCTCCCCCCCCCGCCCCCACCCCTCTTCCCCCTTTTTTTTTTCTTTGCTCTGTCGCATTGGAATGCATTTCCTTTACCAATCCGTACTTTTCTATAATCACCTGGATGTTAGTACAATAAGTATTTGAAGAAATTATATAGGCCTTCCACTGTTTTGAAGGGAGACTGAGAACCAGATAGCTAACAATATTTTTTCTGTGCTACGATTCATTGATTTCTGATCTGAAGCTTATGATGTGGACACACAAAGACCTACTTCTTCCCTTTCAGAGTCCTTATACGAAAGCTAGGTCTCATAATTATCACTTATTAAGTTATTTTTGGTTTGTCCAAGTTAAAATGTATATGTGTAAAAAGAGGTGCCACTCATGGCTTATTACATCTTCCTCTGGTGAGGATCTACTGTTGCTTATGGTTTCTAGGACATGCCTATGTATTAGATGTAGGAGTCTTGATGTATGTATATAGCAGACATCCCAACTCTCCCGGAAGGTCTGGGAATCTCCCGCATTGAAATAGCGGCTCCCTGACACCTGCAAATGAAACACAATCTCCCGGAAATAGCAGTACCAGAGAAAATCAAATGTGTGCCTGCTCTTTTCATTTCTACCTCTAGGTGTCACTGTTCCATTATAGCTCAATGTAAATAGTTACTTCGTTCCTATCTAGACTTTTTCCTTCCTTCCTGATCTCTACCCTAGTGTGGTGCGAGACAGCAGCAGACCTGATATATATATATATATATATATATATATATATATATATATATATATAGGTGAGATGTGCAGATTCCCATACCTCTATATTGTGCAGGCTTGTGCAGGCTTCCATACCTCTCTTTTGTGCAGGCTCCCGTACCTCTATATTGTGCAGGCTTCCATACCTCTCTATTGAGCAGGCTCCCATACCTCTCTATTGTGCAGGCTCCCATACCTCTCTTCTGTGCAGGCTCCCATACCTCTCTATTGTGCAGGCTCCCATACCTCTCTATTGTGCAGGCTCCCATACCTCTATTTGTGCAGGCTTGGGCAGGCTTCCATACCTCTCTATTGAGCAAGCTCCCATACCTCTCTATTGTGCAGGCTCCCATACCTCTATATTGTGCAGGCTCCCATACCTCTATATTGTGCAGGTTCCCATACCTCTATATTGTGCAGGCTCCCATACTCTTAAGAGGTCAGGTGGCCATGGAGCAACCTATGATGTTTTCTAGTTCAGTTTTACAATTTCTGCCAAGAGCTGTACAAAGTGTAGATAACATTATATATTTATACTAATATATATATATATATATATATATATATATATATATATATATATATATACACATATATTATATATTATATATATATATATAATTTGGTCAGGTAACAATTTAAAGGTACATTAAACCACTTTTTTTTTGGGGGGGGGGCGGTTTGCGCAGTAGCCGGTGAAGCCACCTCCCTGAAATAAGTTTTTGCAGGTTGGGATGTCTGATATAGGCGTGTTGCCATGACAATTATATGATCTTGTTTTTGTATGTTCTTGCTACCTCAATAAAAATAATTTAAAAAAAAAAGTAAATATTTTACAAATGTATAATTAATTAAAGTGCCCCTGTTTTGAAGGCTAATTGTATATACTGTGCATAACCTAAGAAACTTTACAATCACTTTAAATGTGGCGCAGAGACAAAACTTTGAGTTTAATATCTAAAATTAGAGCCATTACACCCAAACAGTTTAGCATTCATAGGAATGCTATTTCTAAAATACAATTTCACCTGCAATCAGATCCAGACCAGGAAAATTATCACAATAGAAAATGGGTATCAGCATGATAGCATGAGCGATTTTGTTACCAATTGGAGGACCGTGGATTACTCACTTGAGTGACTGTGTGCCTGTTCCACTGATACTTTGCGGGAGGTATGGTAGGCAGGTTGCATGCTTTTCATTGGCTTTCTATTTCAAGTGGATGTCATACATGTATTTAGCTATTAAAGGGGTGCTTGGATACTTATACGCCCTAGAAGCTTGGCTTTAACTATCTGCTTGAACATACTAATCCTCCGTATGGCTCACCGCTCTGTTATCTGTACTGCATAAAGCTTTTTGCTAAGCACGCATAGATCCCAACGATACCCTGCCCAGATGCTACCTGAGCTTCACAGTGTCTGGTAATGCTGGGTGTTGCACTTTACTTACACCGCTCCCTATAACATCCTCTAGACATCTTTTTGCTTATTGCAATGCCTTCTACTAATGTATTGTTTTAACATTTTTTCACTGTATTTATTGCATTTGTCTTTTTTTTCCATGATAAAGAATGCTGCTTAAGGTTAACCATTAATAAAGTTGTTTTGTATATTTATATTTATTAAAAAGCAAATTTGATGATAAAAGTAAATTGCAAAGTTGATTAAAATGAAAAGTCCTATCTGAATAATGAGCTCGCATTCTATTGGCTGTTCCGATCAACCAATAGAATGCAAGCTCAATCTGATTGGCTGATTGGATCAGCCAATCGGATTGAACTTCAATCTGATTGGCTGATTCAATCAGCCAATCAGATTTTTCCTACCTTAATTCCAATTGGCTGATAGAATCCTATCAGCCAATCGGAATTGAAGGGACCCCACCTTGGATGACGTCCCTTAAAGGAATATCCATTCGTCGTTAGTCGTCGGGAAGAAGAGGATGGCTCCGCGTCGGCTCGTCTGAAGATGGCTCCGCTCCGCTCCGGATGGATGAAGATTGAAGACGCCGCCTGGATAAAGACTTCTATCGGATGGAAGACTTCTTCAGCGCCGCCTGGATGATGACTTCATCGGATGGAAGACTTCTTCAGCGCCGCCTGGATGATGACTTCTGCCGCTCCGGATCTCCTCTTCGGTTCCATCGGTGGGTCGGCTGGCTGAAGACGACTCAAGGTAGGATGATCTTCAGGGGGGTAGTGTTAGGTTTATTTAAGGGGGGTTTGGGTTAGATTAGGGGTATGTGGGTGGTGGGTTTTAATGTTGGGGGGGTTGTATTTTTTTTTTACAGGCAAAAGAGCAGAATTCTTTGGGGCATGCCCCGCAAAAGGCCCTTTTAAGGGCTGGTAAGGTAAAAGAGCTGGTAACTTTTTAATTTAGAATAGGGTAGGGCATTTTTTTATTTTGGGGGGCTTGGTTATTTTATTAGGGGGCTTAGATTAGGTGTAAGTAGCTTAAAATTGTTGTAATATTTTTTAAATGTTTGTAACTTATTTTTTTTATTTTTTGTAACTTAGCTTTTTTTATTTTTTGTACTTTAGTTAGTTTATTTAATTGAATTTAATTGTAGTTATTTGTAGCTAATTAATTTAATTAATTTAATGATAGTGTAGTGTTAGTTTTAATTGTAACTTAGGTTAGGATTTATTTTACAGGTAATTTTGTATTTCTTTTAGCTAGGTAGTTATTAAATAGTTAACTATTTAATAACTATTCTAACTAGCTAAAATAAATACAAATTTACCTGTAAAATAAATATAAATCCTAAAATAGCTACAATATAATTATTAATTACATTGTAGCTATCTTAGGGTTTATTTTACAGGTATTTAGTTTTAAATAGGATTAATTTATTTAAGTATAGTGTAGTGTTAGGTGTAATTGTAACTTAGGTTAGTTTTTATTTTACAGGTACATTTTTCTTTATTTTAGCTAGGTAGCTATTAAATAGTTAATAACTATTTAATAGCTATTGTACCTAGTTAAAATAAATTGAAAGATGCCTGTAAAATAAAAATAAATCCTAACATAGCTACAATATAATTATTATTTATATTGTAGCTATCTTAGGCTTTATTTTAAAGGTAAGTATTTAGTTTTAAATAGCAATAATTTAGTTAATAAGAGAAATATTATTTAGATGTATTTAATTAATATTTAAGTTAGGGGGTGTTAGGGTTAGTGTTAGACTTAGGTTTAGGGGTTAATAATTTTATTACAGTGGCGGCGGTGTGGGGGGGCAGGATAGGGGTTAATAAACTTATTATAGGTGGAGACGGTGTAGGGGGGCAGGATAGGGGTTAATAAATTTATTATAGGTGGCGACGGTGATGGGGGGGGGGGCAGATTAGGGGTTAATAAGTTTAAGATAGGTTGCGGCGGGGTCCGGGAGCGGCGGTTTAGGGGTTAAACTATTTATTTAGTTGCGGCAAGGTCCGGGATCGGCAGGATAGGGGTTAATAACTTTATTATAGGTGGCGGCGGTATAGGGGGGGCAGGATAGGGGTTACTAGCTATAATGTAGGTGGCGGCGGTGTCCGGAAGCGGCGGTTTAGGGGTTAATACATTTATAAGAGTTGCGGCGGGGTCTAGGAGCGGCGGTTTAGGGGTTAATAACTTTATTTAGTTGTGGGGGGCTCCGGGGGCGCCGGTATAGGGGGTAGAACAGTGTAGTTAGTGTAGGTGCTTAGTAACAGGCTAGCAATAAAGCTGTAAAAAAGCCGAAGAGCAGCAAGATCGGATGAGTGATAACTCTCACAATCCGCTGCTCATCGCCCCGTACTTGGTGCGCAGCTTTTTGACAGCTTTTTTGATAACTTAGGCGAAATTTTTAAGGTCCGCGGCGGCGATGGTAGGCGAGCTTAAGCGGGCGTATTGGACCGGCGAAGGCAGGTAAAGTAGACGCGTTGATAACTACCCCCTATAGGCTCAAATAGAGGAGCCTGTAACGCCTTCAAAACCAAATTAAGACTCCAAGGAGGAGAAATTGATTTAATGACAGGCTTAATACGAACTAAAGCCTGTACAAAACAGTGAATATCAGGAAATTTAGCAATCTTTCTGTGGAATAAAACAGAAAGAGCAGAGATTTGTCCCTTCAAGGAGCTTGCAGACAAACCTTTATCCAAATCATCCTGAAGAAACTGTAAAATTCTAGGAATTCTAAAAGAATGCCAAGAAAATTTATGGGAAGAACACCATGAAATGTAAGTCTTCCAAACTCGATAGTAAATCTTCCTGGAAACAGATTTACAAGCTTGTAACATAGTATTAATCACTGAGTCAGAGAAACCTCTATGACTTAGTACTAAGCATTCGATTTCCATACCTTCAAATTTAATGATTTGAGATCCTGATGGAAAAATGGACCTTGAGACAGTAGGTCTGGCCTTAACTGAAGTGGCCAAGGTTGGCAACTGGACATCCGAACAAGATCTGCATACCAAAACCTGTGTGGCCATGCTGGAGCCACCAGCAGCACAAACAATTGTTCCATGATAATTTTGGAAATCACTCTTGGAAGAAGAACTAGAGGCGGGAAGATGTAAACAGGATGATAATTCCATGGAATGGATAGCGCATCCACTGCTTCCGCCTGAACATCCCTGGACCTGGACAGGTACCGGTGAAGTTTCGTGTTTAGATGAGAGGCCATCGGATCTATCTCTGGAAGACCCCAACATCTGAACAATCTGAGAAAACACATCTGGATGGTGAGACCACTCTCCTGGATGTAAAGTCTGATGATTGAGATAATCCGCTTCCCAATTGTCTACACCTGGGATATGCACCGCAGAGATTAGACAGAAGCTGGATTCCACCCAAGCAAGTATCCAAGATACTTCTTTCATGGCTTGAGGACTGTGAGTCCCACCTTGATGATTGACATATGCCACAGTTGTGATATTGTCTGTCTGGAAGCAAATGAACGGTTCTCTCTTCAACAGAGGCCAAAACTGAAGAGCTCTGAAAATTGCATGGAGTTCTAAAATATTGATTGGTAATCTCGCCTCTTGAGATTTCCAAACCCCTTGAGCAGTCAGAGATCCCCAAACAGCTCCCCAACCCGAAAGACTTGCATCTGTAGCACACCACCTCACCACCTCCTTAGGAGGCAAAGTTTGTAAAACTGAATTGTGGGTGTGGTGAGGGGTGTATTTATAGGCATTTTGAGGTTTGGGAAACTTTGCCCCTCCTGGTAGGATTGTATATCCCATACGTCACTAGCTCATGGACTCTTGCCAATTACATGAAAGAAATAACAAACACTAAATTACGAAAAATAACAAACAAAATTATTCAAAATAAAAACAATTACACCTTATCTAATAGCCCTATAAAAATAAAAAAGCCCACCAAAATAAAAAAAACCTAGCCTACAATAAACTACCAATAGCCCTTAAAAGGGCCTTTTGTAAGGCATTGCCCTAAAGAAATCATCTATTTTTTCTGAACAAAAATATACAAAGACCCCCCAACAGTAAAACCCACCAACCAAACAACCCCCCAAAATAAAAACCTAACTCTAACAAAAACCTAAGCTACCCATTGCCCTGAAAAGGGTATTTGTATGGGCATTGCCCTTAAAAAGGCATTCAGCTCTTTTCCATTGCCCTGACAAGGGCATTTAGCTCTTTTAAGAACGCCCAAACCCTAATCTAAAAAAAAAAAACACCCAAAAAAAGTTTTAAAAAAACCTAACACTAACCCCCGACGATCAGCTTACAGTTTCTGAAGTCCGGACTTCATCCATCCAGGTGGTGTCTTCTATCTTCATCCCAGCGGCACGGAGCAGGTCCATCCTTTAAGACATCTGGCGCAGGGCATCTTCTTCATAGTTCATACTGTCGCCGCCATACACTGAATCTTCAATGCAAGGGAGCCTTTTCAAAATGGGGTCCCTTGCATTCCTATTGGCTGATTTGATTTTTGAAATTCATATCAGCCAACAGGATGAGAGCTACTGAAATTCTATTGGCTGATTTGAATAGCCAATAACTAAGCCTTCCATTTTTGCTTTTAATCTTAGCTGTGTGCTTGTGAGTGATGGATTTTCTCTGTGTGTTTTATTAATTTATTTTGTAATTTTCCCTATGGTTCTTGCACCCAGACCTGTCTGGGGTTAACTGCCTGTGACTCTGGTGACAGCACAGCTTCCTGTGAGTTCCAGTGAGCACCCAGGGCTGAGCATGTTGCAGGGTCATGGGATGTGTACCCAGTCCAGTCTGAGAGTGCAGTCCCCTTCCATGTTTTGTGTATATATATATATATATATATATGCAGCCACCAATCAGCAGCTAGAACCTAGGTTCTCTGATGCTCATGAGCTTGTCTAGATAAACCTTTCAGCAAAGGATAACAAAAGAAGGAAGCAAATTAAATAATAGAAGTAAATTGGAAAGTTGTTTAACCCTTTGAGTGCTAAGCACTTTCCCACCTGGGTGCTAAGCTGATTTAAAGGGACACTGAACCCAAATTTTTTCTTTTGGGATTCAGATAGAGCATGCCGTTTTAAGCAACTTTCTAATTTACTCCTATTATCAATTTTTCTTCGTTCTCTTGCTATCTTTATTTGAAAAAGAAGGCATTTAAGCTTTTTTTTGTTTCAAAACTCTGGACACCACTTTTTTATTGGTGGATGAATTTATCCACCAATCAGCAAGGACAACCCAGGTTGTTCATCAAAAATGGGCCGGCATCTAAACTTACATTCTTGCATTTCAAATAAAGATACCAAGAGAATAAAGAAAATTTGATAATAGGATTAAATTAGAAAGTTGCTTAAAATGTAATGTTCTATCTGAATCACAAAAGAAAAAATTTGGGTTCAGTGTCCCTTTAAGTTTTTTTATTATTTTTTATTTTTTGAAATATATATTTTTTTTAACTTTTTGTTCAGATCCCCAGGCAATTATCTTTCCAATGGTGTGTCTTGGGGGTCTGTAGCTGCTTAGATGCCTGAGATACAGGCTTCTAATCAGCATGCTCCCTTTTCCTATACTTGTCATTGCCATTTTTAAATAAAGTTGCGCAGTGACATCATCACGTCATTGCGCGTGACGTCATTGCACGTGACATCATCACGCAAAACGTGAAGCCCCGGCGATGCCTGTCACTATACAGGCCCGATCGCCGGGATAGGAGTGGGTGGGAGCCCCCAGATCTCCCTCAAGGTGGGAGAGTGCTAACGACGGCTCTGAGCCGTCGTTAGCACCTGAGTGGGAAACTCTGTGACAGCTCAGAGCCGTCGTTAGTACTGAAAGGGTTAAAATTGTATTCTCTATTTGAATCATGAAAGAAAAATTGTGGGTTTATGTCCCTTTAATCTGACTAGAATCTACTACTGTACTTGGGGAGTATAGCTTGCAAAATATTTAAGTGATATGTTTGAAAATATTGCTTTAAGTTTACATCCTATTTAAGTCTACGGGCATTCCATTTTAGTATTTCCATTTTGTCTGGCTTTATTGTCATTCCTTGTGTGTCCCTTGTTTGTAAATAAGAGATGAAAGAGATGAAAGGGGTTATTTCAGCCCAACTATGCACCAATATTACTGTATAAATCAGGAGCTTCTAACAAAACCATCATATATAGTCTTAGCAGCACTTTAAAAGGATGATGCCATGTAGCAAACTTTTCTCCACCCTAGTGTGCTAAAGGGAATCGATTTTAACTGGAGTGTAATCAAATGTTTACAAATAGCTCCTTTACATGTATTTTGTTATTTAAAATGGCTGTTTTTGCTGTCAAAACTAAACATGTGCATTTCATTTTTTTACTAGATTTATTCTAAATTGAAGCTTATAATTAGTGAAATATTTTTACATAGTTGTTATATATTATTATTTATTAGAGATGTGAATTCAGATCCTTTGTGAGGCATCCACTCGTGCCATCTTTTCATAGCCAGATTGATTCTAGAGAAAGATCACCACACTGTGCAAATCTAGATCTTAGTGTTGGGATCTTTCACTAGAGTCAATTCTGCTAAAAAAAGATCCAAATGGCACAAGCGGTCGCCTATATAAGAACCTTTAACTTACTATTTCCTGCCATGTAGTGCAGATATCTAGGTATCTCTTCAGCACAGAATATCATGGGAACAAAGTAAATCTCATAATAGAAGTAAATTGGAAACTTCTTTATAAAATGTGTCCTCTGTCTGAAATACAAAGGAAATATTTTGGGTTTCATATCCCTTTAAGGTGAAGGGAGCACTCTTGGTGGAGCAGAATTGGCTCTTGAGAACTGTGTGTGAACCTTGGATGTGATGTAAATTCCCCAAATTTTAACTAAAAATAAATATTAAACATTTCTTGTAAATTTCATGTAAATTTAACCTGAGAGGAGGCCCAGCGACTAAGACTTTGAAAACCCTGTCCTGGCATGCCATGACCAAATGTTTACATTGCCATTGACAGCCACAGCTGATACAAATGATTTTAAAGCAGATTTTGATTGGTTGACAAAACATTAAAGTGACAGTATACACCAGAATGTTTATTGTTTTAAAAGATAGATAATCCCTTTATAACCGATTCCCTAGTTTTGCATAACCAACACAGTTATATTAATACACTTTTTACCGCTTTGATTACCTTGTATCTAAGCCTCTGCAACTGCCCCCTTATTTCAGTTCTTTTGACAGACTTGCATTTTAGCCAATCAGTGCTGACTCCTAGGTAACGCCAACGTGCATGAGCACAATGTTATCCATAATATTATGACATATGAACTAACACCCTCTAGTGGTGAAAAATTGTCAAAATGCATTCATATAAAGGCAGCCTTCAAGGTCTAAGAAATTAGCTCATGAACCTCCTAGGTTTAGCTTTCAACTAAGAATAGCAAGAGAACAAAGCAAAATTGGTGAAAAAAGTAAATTGGAAAGTTTTTTAAAATGTTTATTTTGGACTAGACTGTCCCTTTAATCAAAATCCCAATACACAAGTAAACTGTGAAACAAGCTACATTGTGATGAGTAGGGTATAATAGAGCATCATCATAATGTTTTTTTTCATCGTGGATTTGACTCTGTCCTAGTACAGGTAAATGTAACATACAAGTTTATGGTAAAGTGCTTATTCTCCTGCTACAACCCCCTATTGGATGCAACATGGTACTACAACTCTGTTTAAATATACTCTGATTCTTAGCAAACAAGAGCTAATTATGAATTAAAACTAAATTTGCTTCTACACAGAAAGTATTACTTTGTAAATGATCATTATTTTAACCTACCGTGGCAGTTGTGAGCAGAGGGAAACAGATACTCCCAAACAAGACCAATGACTCAAATGTGCAGAAGAGGGTGCTAAGAGCTTAAAATGTAATAAGGAAGGATGGATATTGTAAAAGAGATGCATGATAAAGTGCGTCAATTTAATATCTAGTACAGAGCAGCACCTTGGTGATAAATTTAACTTATGTTAAGCAGCAAGTTATTGTATACAGAAACATATCAGTTGTTGCATTACCTGCCAATGAGCCCTGCGATGGACCTACAATCACACCCAGGCCACCCAAATCCATCGGCTGCTAGACAAATACTTGAGGCACAGGATAAGACTGCAGGGTGAGGACGTGTAGCCCGGTGCAGGTTTGTGCGTATATACAAAAGGAAGACGGAGAGAAATGTATGTACAACACACAGGAACCGGTCTGATAAGGAGTTACAGGGGGAGTGGAAAAGATCTGTTACAGCAGCCTGTGTCAACATTACTTGGCCTATTTGCACGGCTTTAGTTGCCTAAAAAAAAGTTTCGGAGTCTGTGTGCTGGAATGTAGTGTTGGGCTCTAATCCTTATGTCAGCAGCACCATGTAACTATGATCTAAGCTCTAAATCTTTAATTAAAGGGACATACAAGTACTGGTTTGTTAGATCATTGTATTATTGCACCACTGGTTGCATATATTATTGTGTTTAAAGGTACATTGTACTATAAAATATGTTTCCCCTTATTGTGCTCTATCTGCTGCAGAGTATTTGATGTATGATAAATTGTTCATTTATTTTTGTTTTATTAAATAGCTGTTTGCTCATTAAAAACATGACCAGTTGTTCTCAAGGTCATGCCCATAAAAATTGGCAGAGCATGCAGGTAAAGCAGAGCTGTTAATGTTATTTATGTCTAAACACACCACCTAATAGATATTGAAATGCAAATTATGGCTGGGGTGTTCAATGAGCAGAATCAGCTATATCAGATACAAAAATCTGTCTCCCTCCTATACCCCCACTGGGAGATTAATTAGTGCTATTGTCTCATGTTTACATAGCTTTTCTGTAATGTTTGTTATTCATATTTTCAGTGTAGGTGGAAGTTTCTACAGGCAAAAGCAAGTATATCAAATAACAAAATAAATGTAAATGAGATGTTTGAAAACAATTAAATAAACCCCAGCAGGTAAAATGGGCCATTGGGAAACCCTTAAATGGGAGGCAGTTGTTGAGAACACAGTCTCCTTAAAGGATTACTTTCTGTTATAATTTTTAAGCTAAACAACTAACATATTAAAGTTAATAAACATTAATTAAAACCTACTGACCTATATTTTCTCTAAAACAAAGTTTCATAACGTTCTAAAAGTTATATCTTTTATTCGCCGATGATGTCACGTTATCCTGCCCACTATTTTCAGCACTGCATGTTCAAAATACTTAAACCAATAACTTTGTGTTTAAAGCGCCATTTTGAAACCTAGGTATTGTAAACGGATTGGTACAGAGCAAAGGATACCCACGGAGTGGGTTTGGAAAACAATTAAATTTGCAGACAAGATTTCTGATATACGGTAGAGATATGTTAATGAAATGCTATTGATAAAAAGCGTATTTGGGGTAGTTAGTTAGTAACAGGCATAGAAAATATTTACTTACATTGGCCCTTTAACCTGCTCCAAAGGAGTTAAGCACATAGATAAAGTCAGCCCTATTGATACAGTGCACTACTGGGACCTAGCTTAACACATTTGGTGAGCAAGTGAAAGGAAGCATGTGTGTATCTACCAATTAGCAACTAGCTCCCAGTAATGCATTGCTGCCCCTGAGTATGTTTGGCAACAAAGGATGCCAAAAATAAAACATTCTTTTTTAAATGTATTTCTAATATCTCTTAAAATAAAATAAAAAGTCTATAAAATGATCTTATTTGAACTTTCATGTCTCGTTTAAGGTGTTTAGGTTTTAGAAATAACATTATACTGTCATAAATATACACTGGGGCCAGTGGCGTATTTAGGTTTTGTGCCCCCCCCCCCCCTGCCTCCAGGTTTTAGGCCTTTTTTAAACCATAATATTTTTTGGTCAGGGGGTAACTTTTTTTTTAATTTTGTCTTTTTAAGTAGATGTTCACTGGGGCTTGCATTCACTCTGGTCGGTGGGTTGCTTTAAACCTAAATGCATTTGCAGGGAGGGACACATTATAGATAGATAGATAGATAGATAGATAGATAGATAGAAGACAGTCAGTAATAAGTAACCATGTGAAATTAAAATACAAAATCCCTAGCAATTGCATGGCTTTAGGCAAAATTACAGTGTGGGGCCCCTACATAGAACTAAAATATTAAAACAAATAAAAAAAAAATATAAAAAAAATGTACAATGCACTAAGCCACACAAACAAACAGATATACATATACAAATATGCTGTATATGCTACATACATACACAGGTACACACACAGGCAGGTACATGCAAACACACACACAGGAGTACACAGTCACACACACTCACACACACAGGTACACTATACATACATACAAACACACATACATACATAGACAGATACTGTTAGAACCCACCCTAATGGCTGTCTTCTATATGCCCACACCAACCTCAGATCTAAACCTATTGCACTGCAGCTCCTGTCCTGAATCAGTTGTGTCCAGTTTTTATATTTTACCTGATTTTTAAAATAAAAATACATATCATCAGCCCATAAAATTCTCCACATTACAGCCTGTCTCCCTTTCCTTCCTATTTCTTTGTGTTATTATCAGTATGGTCTGCATATATTATATACCTCCCAACATTTAAAAATGTCAGAGGGACACCATCACGCACACACACACACACACATATATATATATGTATAAAAAATTGTCTGGCTTAATGTGTTGATTTTGCAATATTACAAAGTTCTTTCTTTTTTTTGTTTGTTTAGATAATCTTTTAAATTATAAAGTGATTTACTTGTGTGAGTGATAGTCCTGGATTTGGAGACACACATTATGGGGGCGATCAAATATACAGCGTAGGTTTCGGCGCAAGCGTGGGAACCTGCGCCACCCGTAATTTCACCTTGCATGTCGGGGTATTACATATACTGCGCCGTTAGTTGCTAAACTGGCGTAAGTAGGACAAACTGGCGATCTTCTGAAATGTACGCAAATACACATTTTATTCGTCGCAAGTAACTTACGCCAGTATTTTGTCCACGGAAAGTCTCAATAAAGAGTAGTTTTATGCAAATTAGGCTAACACTCGTAAAAATGAACCGCGATTACATATAAAAATGCGACAAGTAATTACGCTATTCAAAATTCATATATAAACCCATGCTCAGCCTCTATTTTCTTCAGTGTGTTTGGATGGTTCGTTGAGCTACAGCACACTACACTGGAGTGGAGGATTAGTGAGAGTAGAGAGAGAGGCGCAAACAGAGGAGTTAGGTCGCATTGTTGGTTGATTAAGCTTGTACACTTACACATATTTTTACATATTGCACACATTTTGCATACATACATATAATACAAAGACACCACACTTTTTTTTCTAACACCTCACACATTTTATTTGAATTTTACAGTGTGATAGGCTGAGTGTTTGGTTGTGATTGTGTGTGATTGAACTGGGAGTGAGTGTGAGTGTGTGTAGTGTAAGGATGGCAGGGAGAGGTAGGGCGGAGGGGAGGAGGGGAGAAGAGTGGCAGGGAGAGGAGTATTGTAGAGGACAGGAGGAGCAGTGGGGTCCCCGTCAGGGAGTAAGTGGAGTGGGGAGAGGGAGAGCTAGAAGGGATGATGGGAAGGGAGATGCCCGAGAGCCCCAGAGACCAGGCACATCTAGGAGAGGGACAGAGGGTGCACATGGGGACAGAAGGGGGGAGGAGGGAGAGGATAGGGAGGAACCCACACCAGGGACTTCACAGGGAGCAAGCCAGGTGTCCATGGAGGATGAGAGGTTGAGATGTCCCAACTTCTCATTTGATGAAAATGTTGCCCAAGTCCAGGCCATCATGGACAATTACAGTGCCCTCTTTGGGCAGGAGAAGGGCAAAGGCAGTGCTAAAAGGCGAAAAACAGCATGGTTGGCGGTAGAGGATGCCGTCAACAGTGTGGCCCCGCATAGGAGGACTGTTGAGGGCCTGAAAAAGCGGTAGAATGACTGCAAGAGGTGGGTGAAAGAAAAGATGGGGCAGGAAGCTATGCACCAGAGGGGAACAGGCGGTGGTCCATCCCTGCACATAGAGTATAACACATGGCAGGAGATGATACGCAGGTCCCTGAGTATCACAGCAGTCCCTGGACTTCCAGGGGCTCGTGACTCAGGGGTTGCAAACACAGCACCTCATGCTGGTGAGTAACATCCCACACACCAGTATTATATGTATTTGAGATATAACATCCTTTAATATCACACATTCATGTACACAATGAGGAGCATGGTATTTGGCCTACTAACAAAAACATCTACAATTATATTTGACATTAATGCTACTTAACACAATGCAATTCATGATATGAGGTGGAATAGTGCAATACTAACAACTAGTCTCAGAGTAACACAGGCCACAAGCTACAAAGCCACATGTAGAGTTTTCAGTAAATGGACACTATAGCCATCACAATACTTTTAGCTCAAGAAAACAGGTTCTGTGCCTACATCAGGCTAAAGTAAATTGTGTGACCATAGTGTCACTTAAAGAACAAATTTTTTCCATCATTGACATGTACATATAACTATTGTATGAAACACATACCTGTATACTGCGCATATTCAAATCCCTCATAGCACAAATCACAATGTGCACATGCATGTTATAGAGTTTGACATGAGAATCAGTATAGGCCCTAGCATGTATCAATGTACATTGTATGCCCACATGGACAAATATCTGACTGTACTAATCCCTCTCATCATTTGACTCCTCCACAGAACCTCCTGTCACGAGAATACAAACAGGCATGCCGCCACCACCACCACCACCAGTCACAGGCATGCAGCCACCACCACCAGTCTTCAGGCAACCACATGAACAGTATGCTCCCAGGCATGAGCAGGGTTGGATGGCTTCACTTGAGGACCCGAAAGTGATGCCACTACCATTGGCATATGACCCCTGGCAAGATTCCTGGCCAGAGGAATATTCTTCTTTTGGCTTTGAGGGGGAGCCAAGACAGCCAAAAAGGGTACATGTATTTACCCCCCCCAACACAATCTCAGGGCAGTTATGGCCTTTACCCACAGACTATGTCACAAGAAATGCCAACTGGACAGGCTGAGTGGTCACACCCTGGTCATCAGTGGGACTATCAAACAACCCTGAGAGCTACACCATCCTCATCACTTGGGCGAGTTCCACCACCCTCATCACTTGGGAGAGCTCCACCATCCTCATCACTTGGGAGAGCTCCACCATCTGCAGATGAAAATATAGCTGATTGTACTCAAGCACCAGCAGATGCAGCTGAACCTGTCCCACAAGCACCAGCAGATGCAGCTGAACCTGTCCCACAAGAACCAGCAGATGCAGCTTAACCTGTCCCACAAGCACCAGCAGATGCAGCGGAACCTGCACCTTAAGCAACTAGAAGCCCTGCTGCTCAAGAGCCTGTGGATGCATTGTATTCTCCCCTGGGTGAGGAATACATTGCACTCCAGAGGAGGCTCATAACAAGCTCAGAGAGCAGACAAAGAGGCCAAGAGAGGTTCCACAGGAGCCAAGAGAGGTTCTTCAGGAGCCAAGAGAGGTTCTTCAGGAGCCAAGAGAGGTTACACAAACGTAGCATAGAGCTGCAGAGGGACATGGCAGCATCATTAAGTGGAAGTGTTCAAAACCAGTTACAGATGATGCGAATTCTGTCTGATATGCAAATGCAGATGGACAAAAGATGGCGAGAACAAAATCAACTCTCGTGTGTTGGTTGAGCACTTTACACACCAGCAGAACACTGCCTCCAGCCTATCATCTGTGGCCAGCACACCAGCAGAAACATCAGAATCTTCTCAAACCAGGAGAACAAGGCAATCCACTACAGTCACCTCAGCTCCCTTATCCAAGAAGCGTAACCAGCAGAAACATCAGAATCTTCTCAAACCAGGAGAACAAGGTAATCCACTACAGTCACCTCAGCTCCCTTATCCAAGAAGCCTAAAAATAAATAAATATTATTATAGTTCACCATAAATCTTGTCCTCTGTTATTTACCATATAATTGTCATCCACATCCATGTGAGGTGTGTTTTAGTACACTAATATTGTTAAAACATATAATAAGACCTGTGTGGAAATGGCCCAAAAAAGGTAATATTATCATGTTTATGACATATTCATGTTCTATAAACCACATCACATAGTTGTGTATGAAGGGTACATATAGTAATATTCACTTCTAAGATGTAAATCAAGGTTTCTCACATCCAATATAAATTGCCACATGGGTATATATATATATATAAATAATAATGTATTTACAGAAGGTGTGAACATAAGGTATAAACATCCATTTTCATTCTTCTTAATGATACTAGACAATAAATCATAGTGACCTAAACATGAATTAAACAAATGAGATATTTTCAGTAATTAGGGTGGTTAAGGGAATATTAATTTTCAGTGGAAATACGCAGTATGTAATTCTATGACCAGCTGCAGCAACAACAGCAGCAGGGGCAGCACCAGGAACAGGGACAGCAGTGTGAGGAGCAGGGACAGCAGCAGCAGGAGCAGGGACGGCTACAGCACCATGACCAGGGACCTCAGCAGCAACTAGAGCATCAGCAGGTATATCTGGAACAACAGGGGCTTGTAGGGCTTCCAGCACCCCTTGTGCCCCACGAGGCTGTCTCTCTATGTAAAGCAGGGGAAACATGGTGGCTAATGAGGGTGTGCATTGGCAGGTGTTTTAAGGCTTCCGGGTGAGAGTTTGTGCTGTTTGTGATTGGTTTGACACACTTGCAGGGGCAGGAATAATAAATGCTTAGAAGAGGTTTAACTGTTTGAGATTTGCGGCTGATATGTATGTGATTACGCATGCGTTTGTTAGGCCTTCAGGGAGTTACGTTGCTTTTTTAGTCAGTGCAAGGGTTACTGCGCCTGCAATATGTGTCGAGATGAGAATGGAGTTGATTTTCTGAATTCTGCGCGCGTAAGTCCTTAAGCTGTATATTGGATACCAAATTGCGCGTCTTTTCTATGTTAGTCTATGGGTAAAAAAAATACGTCCGAAGGGTAAAATATACGCGTGTAACTTGTATACTACGCCGTATATGTAATACCAAAATCGCATAAAATCTGGCGGCGGCGGATTTTGCGGGCGACGCTGTATATGTATATATGTATATATATATACAGGTAGCCCTCAGTTTACGCCGGGGTTAGATTCCAGAAGGAATGGTTGTAAATCGAAACCGTTGTAAATTGAAACCCAGTTTATAATGTAAGTCAATGGGAAGTGAGGGAGATAGGTTCCAGGCCCCTCTCAAAATTGTCATAAGTAACACCTAATACATTATTTTTAAAGCTTTGAAATGAAGACTTTAAATGCTAAATAGCATTATAAACCTAATACAATAATCACACAACACAGAATATATAATTAAACTAAGTTAAATGAACAAAAACATTTGCTAAACAGCATTATAAACCTAATGAAATAATCACACAACACAGACTTCACATGCATTTTTCTGCAAACAGTTCTTTCTATGCATTCCAATCTGGACTGATTTATAGACAGGAAGATCTTGTTCCTTTGAAATCTACTCGATAGCTCAGGTCTGGTTAAACTGATTAATTTCGGCTTGCTTGGCTTTGCTGCAACACAAGCGGACAGCTCCACCTACTGGCTATTTTAATAAATGCACTGCTTCTCAATGCTTTTCAATAGCAGTCACATGACTGGAAAAAAAGGTTGTTATTCTGAAACGGTGTAAATTGAACCGTTGTAAAACGAGGGCCATCTGTATATATAATCACATATTGTACTTTCACCACATCAATTACACAGTTAAAAAGCAGCAATATGAATATCATTCACTTTCACATTACTAAGAAAAGCAACCAGACTTGTTTATCTTTTTAAAACAAGACAGAACAACCTTTAAAAACAGTGTGATTTAGTGATATTTTAATAAAGGTTACAGGACACTTTTATGTCACTAAATGTTCACTGCAATGTGGGAAAAGTTTGCAGCAGCTGCATGCTTAATAATTTTTTAGCAGCCAACAGATTCAAAATTCCTAAAACTTAACTACAAGTCTGTTCACAAGCTATTAGCAAGGGAACTGTGTCCCAAACCGCTGCGCCGGTACTGGTAATTAGAAACAAAAACAAATGCTTCCACACAGGTGGATGAGATCCAGCAGTAAACGGGCCGAGAGTATGGGTTTAAAAGTTTCTTTATTGTAGTAATATCCATAAAAGTATACTGTGAACAGTCACAGAAAGTAACGATATCACAGCCAAAAGCGTGTCAGCCTAACAGCTCAGTGCCTAGATATCCAACATGTTTCGTGCTGTTGCAGCACTTCGTCAGAAACAAAACCTGGTATCCTGCTGATCAGCAGCGTGAGCCACCGGACCCCTAGAACCACTTTAGACAGGTCTCACAAGCAGGTCTCACAGAACTTAGTTGCTAGCGTACCCGCCTCAGTGACCTGATAAACCGAGAAGAAATAGAGACAGTCACTGTACTGTTGAGCTGAGCACATCACTGTCTGCACTCCCCAGCGCTGTCAATAAATCCCAACAGTTTTGCAGCTGAAATTACATGTGCCCTTATGAGTCAAGCCAGGGCTTTGGCTGTGGCGTGTCCAGCCCTACCTGAGTAAAGTCTGACTCACCGGGGTCAACCCCCTCTAGTCCTCAGGCTCCGATCACACTAGACTCTATTTCTCTTTTTCTAAATTCTTCTTGCAGCGTGCACACTGCACTCACTGCCATTGCCAAAAGACAGGAAGGAAGGCGGGCGGCTGGTCAAAAACGTTACGTGACCACCGCCCTGTTAAAACATTTTTAAATCAGGACCACATATTCAGTGCAACAGAGAAGTCGTCCCCCAAAATCTGTTGCTCTGGCACCGGCCTTGTTGGCCTATGTATTAATATGCCCCTGACTGGGACTCTAGGAGCGACTTCATTACACATCACTGATTCATAATAGTAAAACTTAGTTCAAAAAAATAGTTCTAATAATTCAAAATAGTAAAACTTAGTTCAAAAGTTAGCAAATGTTTTATTTGTTGACTTAGAATGATGACCAGTACAGCACAACATTATTATTTTTTTATTTTTTTTAACTCATGGCTAGTAGTCATAGTGTCTCAAGGTAAAAATAAAATATACAAATGTATCTTGCAGAATTGTGCTTTGAACCACACTTGAGGAAACAAAACGGGTGTTTTGGATGATCAAATTCTACATAATAATCAAGACCTGAGCTTCTCAAACTTCTTTTTACCTGGGACTCCTTTTTACATTGTGACCCCCAATAATACCGCCAATAATATAATATAGTCACACACACAAAAACACGGGGATAAACAAGTTAGGGGATTATTACCGAAAATAAGTAGCCATTACAATCACTAAAGTTTAGACTCACTCCATGTTCCTTCCCTAAAGGCTTCTCCTCCGTGTGTTGCGATGAGCAATGCCCACACACAGTGGCTACGTTCGGGCAGCGCTCCAAGCGAACTGGGACTCGCTTAGAACGTTTTCTTAATACTTGCAAGTGAGACGCTGGGCATTTTTTGAGTGCTCTGCTGACGAAAGTCCCAGCGCTTCCAGCATGCTGGGACTTTTCAGAGCAAGCTCAGACGCTTGACAACATGGCAGCCTCCACACACGTGTTGCTTGTGGAGGCTGCCATGTTTTTATAAGCAGCAGAGGAGGGACAGTAGGACAGATGGTGAGGCGGATAAGCCTGACAGCAGCATAAAGTACAGGGCAAAGTGGAGATAGGTTACTGAAACGTAAACCAACTAGCAGGGTGTTGCAGTAGTCAAAGAGTAATACTTATGACACGGCACCATGTGTAAATAAAGAACACAGTGTTATGCCGAGAATGGTTTCCCCAGTGTTTCTGGTTTCCCCTGCCTCTCGGCAAACATCAGAACTCCGACCCCCTCAATTCAGCTGCTCTCAGCTCAGCCCCTGTAGCTTAACCTGCCCCATTCATTTGCTTATCCTGCCTTATTTATTTAGATTAAATAACTTATGCTGCACAAACATTTTACAGGTGGCGGAGTTCAGGGGAAACCAGAAACACAGGGGAAACCATTCTTGGCGTAACACCGGCAATTACGAGTGGGGAATAGTGAGTACACCAGACACAGACTGCAATATATATATATATATATATATATATATATATATATATATATATATATATATATATATATATTGTAAACAAGCTACACACATGCTCCACCCTCTGCAGCCCATTGGCTATTTATTAGCCCTATTTAGTAATAGCCAATGGGCTGCAAAGGGTTGAGCATGTGTGTAGCTTGTTTACAACATATATATATATATATATATATATATATATATATATATATTTATTTATTTATACTACAAGGGAGCTTATAATAAACGTTCGAATGCGCAAAGTCCATTATTGTGCAGCAGATTCCTTTGCGCATGCGAACGTTTTTCTAAGTTCCCTTGCTTGTGACGTCACCTAGCGCCACGTCATCACTGGAGTAAAAGTGCCTCCACTAGCTCCTGAGCGCTGCCCGAACACGGCCTGTGTGTGCTCTGTATGCAATAATCCCTTTTTGAGCAGTGTGCCTCTGCAACTTTTAAACAAGGTACTAGAATGTGTGCTCACATTTGAAGAGTTGCTTAAATGCATCGAGTGCAGATGACAACTATGTGTCATCACCAACGGAGTGCTTTTGGAGCTAAACAGGCCCCCCACCAACACCTGAAGACTGAATACTCGCTGGGATCGCCAGGGAAATCAGGGATGCCAGTCCATGTGTGGTGACATTGTAAAGCCCCAGATTCCCGGAAGAGTCAGGCTACTGGCTGGAGCTTATGGGAACTGAATGGGGGGTTGAGTATTTAAACCCCTTGATCTCAGCTCCCTTAAACCCTAGAAAACCCCAATACCCACCAGTTGATAGGCAACGGGGGTATAAGTTTAAGAACACATTTTTAATAATGGAGTCTGAGGGCAACTCCTTTTATAGTCTAAAGAGTTTAGAAAAAAAAAAATGAAATACACTATTTTTACAACCTTATTTATTACAATTTTAATACAAAACATAATTTATGTAAGAACTTACCTAATAAAATCATTTATTTCATGGTGGCAAGAGTTCATGAACTGTTACGTATGGGATATACATTCCTACTAGGAGGAGGCAAAGTTTCCCAAACCACAAAAGCCTATAAAAAAAACACCTCACATATACCTCAGTTTTAAGAATAGCCAAGTGGTGAGGTGTTTAAAAGAAGTAAAAGACAATAATGAGGAGCAGGAAAAAAGATGTGCTTTAAGCAAAAAATTAACCCCAAATGGGTGGGGCCTCATGGACTCTCGCCACCATGAAAGAAATTAATTTATCAGGTAAATTCTTACATAAATTATGTTTTCTTTCATATAGGTGGCGAGAGTCCAAGAGCTGTTATGTATGGGATATAATACCCAAGATGTGGAAGTCTACGAGTAACAAGAAAGGGTGGGATAAAACAGCTATAAACAGCTTTTTTTCGCTGAGACACTAAATTTAAAATAATGTCTTTTATGGTCAAATTTAGTAAAGGAGAAGACCAAGTGGCCGCTTTGCAAATTTGATCAACTGAAGGCTCATCTAGTAGAATGAGCTGTATTTCTCTGACCCGCCTCCAGATAAGCTTTCTGAATCAAAAGTTTTTAACCCCTTAAAGACCAAGGACGTGCCAGGTACGTCCTTCAAAAAAACATAATTTATGTAAGAACTTACCTGATAAATTCATTTCTTTCATATTAACAAGAGTCCATGAGCTAGTGACGTATGGGATATACATTCCTACCAGGAGGGGCAAAGTTTCCCAAACCTTAAAATGCCTATAAATACACCCCTCACCACACCCACAAATCAGTTTAACGAATAGCCAAGAAGTGGGGTGATAAGAAAAAAAGTGCGAAGCATATAAAATAAGGAATTGGAATAATTGTGCTTTATACAAAAAAATCATAACCACCACAAAAAAGGGTGGGCCTCATGGACTCTTGTTAATATGAAAGAAATGAATTTATCAGGTAAGTTCTTACATAAATTATGTTTTCTTTCATGTAATTAACAAGAGTCCATGAGCTAGTGACGTATGGGATAATGACTACCCAAGATGTGGATCTTTCCACACAAGAGTCACTAGAGAGGGAGGGATAAAATAAAGACAGCCAATTCCTGCTGAAAATAATCCACACCCAAAATAAAGTTTAACAAAAAACATAAGCAGAAGATTCAAACTGAAATCGCTGCCTGAAGAACTTTTCTACCAAAAACTGCTTCAGAAGAAGAAAATACATCAAAATGGTAGAATTTAGTAAAAGTATGCAAAGAGGACCAAGTTGCTGCTTTGCAGATCTGGTCAACCGAAGCTTCATTCCTAAACGCCCAGGAAGTAGAAACTGACCTAGTAGAATGAGCTGTAAATCTTTGAGGCGGAATTTTACCCGACTCAACATAGGCAAGATGAATTAAAGATTGAACCAAGATGCCAAAGAAATGGCAGAAGCTTTCTGGCCTTTCCTAGAACCGGAAAAGATAACAAATAGACTAGAAGTCTTACGGAAAGATTTCGTAGCTTCAACATAATATTTCAAAGCTCTAACAACATCCAAAGAATGCAATGATTTCTCCTTAGAATTCTTAGGATTAGGACATAATGAAGGAACCACAATTTCTCTAATAATGTTGTTGGAATTCACAACTTTAGGTAAAAATTCAAAAGAAGTTCGCAACACCGCCTTATCCTGATGAAAAATCAGAAAAGGAGACTCACACGAAAGAGCAGATAATTCAGAAACTCTTCTAGCAGAAGAGATGGCCAAAAGGAACAAAACTTTCCAAGAAAGTAATTTAATGTCCAATGAATGCATAGGTTCAAACGGAGGAGCTTGAAGAGCTCCCAAAACCAAATTCAAACTCCATGGAGGAGAAATTGACTTAATGACAGGTTTTATACGAACCAAAGCTTGTACAAAACAATGAATATCAGGAAGAATAGCAATCTTTCTGTGAAAAAGAACAGAAAGAGCGGAGATTTGTCCTTTCAAAGAACTCGCGGACAAACCCTTATCTAAACCATCCTGAAGAAACTGTAAAATTCTCGGTATTCTAAAAGAATGCCAAGAAAAATGATGAGAAAGACACCAAGAAATATAAGTCTTCCAGACTCTATAATATATCTCTCGAGATACAGATTTACGAGCCTGTAACATAGTATTAATCACGGAGTCAGAGAAACCTCTATGACCAAGAATCAAGCGTTCAATCTCCATACCTTTAAATTTAAGGATTTCAGATCCGGATGGAAAAAAGGACCTTGAGACAGAAGGTCTGGTCTTAACGGAAGAGTCCATGGTTGGCAAGATGCCATCCAGACAAGATCCGCATACCAAAACCTGTGAGGCCATGCCGGAGCTATTAGCAGAACAAACGAGCATTCCCTCAGAATCTTGGAGATTACTCTTGGAAGAAGAACTAGAGGCGGAAAGATATAGGCAGGATGATACTTCCAAGGAAGTGATAATGCATCCACTGCCTCCGCCTGAGGATCCCGGGATCTGGACAGATACCTGGGAAGTTTCTTGTTTAGATGAGAGGCCATCAGATCTATCTCTGGGAGCCCCCACATTTGAACAATCTGAAGAAATACCTCTGGGTGAAGAGACCATTCGCCCGGATGCAACGTTTGGCGACTGAGATAATCCGCTTCCCAATTGTCTACACCTGGGATATGAACCGCAGAGATTAGACAGGAGCTGGATTCCGCCCAAACCAAAATTCGAGATACTTCTTTCATAGCCAGAGGACTATGAGTCCCTCCTTGATGATTGATGTATGCCACAGTTGTGACATTGTCTGTCTGAAAACAAATGAACGATTCTCTCTTCAGAAGAGGCCAAAACTGAAGAGCTCTGAAAACTGCACGGAGTTCCAAGATATTGATCGGTAATCTCACCTCCTGAGATTCCCAAACTCCTTGTGCCGTCAGAGATCCCCACACAGCTCCCCAACCTGTGAGACTTGCATCTGTTGAAATTACAGTCCAGGTCGGAAGAACAAAAGAAGCCCCCTGAATTAAACGATGGTGATCTGTCCACCACGTTAGAGAGTGCCGAACAATCGGTTTTAAAGATATCAATTGACATATCTTCGTGTAATCCCTGCACCATTGGTTCAGCATACAGAGCTGAAGAGGTCGCATGTGAAAACGAGCAAAGGGGATCGCGTCCGATGCAGCAGTCATAAGACCTAGAATTTCCATGCATAAGGCTACCGAAGGGAATGATTGAGACTGAAGGTTTCGACAGGCTGTAATCAATTTTAGACGTCTCTTGTCTGTTAAAGACAAAGTCATGGACACTGAATCTATCTGGAAACCCAGAAAGGTTACCCTTGTTTGAGGAATCAAAGAACTTTTTGGTAAATTGATCCTCCAACCATGATCTTGAAGAAACAACACAAGTCGATTCGTATGAGACTCTGCTAAATGTAAAGACGGAGCAAGTACCAAGATATCGTCCAAATAAGGAAATACCACAATACCCTGTTCTCTGATTACAGACAGAAGGGCACCGAGAATCTTTGTGAAAATTCTTGGAGCTGTAGCAAGGCCAAACGGTAGAGCCACAAATTGGTAATGCTTGTCTAGAAAAGAGAATCTCAGGAACTGATAATGATCTGGATGAATCGGAATATGCAGATATGCATCCTGTAAATCTATTGTGGACATATAATTCCCTTGCTGAACAAAAGGCAATATAGTCCTTACAGTTACCATCTTGAACGTTGGTATCCTTACATAACGATTCAATAATTTTAGATCCAGAACTGGTCTGAAGGAATTCTCCTTCTTTGGTACAATGAAGAGATTTGAATAAAACCCCATCCCCTGTTCCGGAACTGGAACTGGCATAATTACTCCAGCCAACTCTAGATCTGAAACACAATTCAGAAATGCTTGAGCTTTCACTGGATTTACTGGGACATGGGAAAGAAAAAATCTCTTTGCAGGAGGTCTCATCTTGAAACCAATTCTGTACCCTTCTGAAACAATGTTCTGAATCCAAAGATTGTGAACAAAACTGATCCAAATTTCTTTGAAAAAACGTAACCTGCCCCCTACCAGCTGAACTGGAATGAGGGCCGTACCTTCATGTGAACTTAGAAGCAGGCTTTGCCTTTCTAGCAGGCTTGGATTTATTCCAGACTGGAGATGGTTTCCAAACTGAAACTGCTCCTGAGGACGAAGGATCAGGCTTTTGTTCTTTGTTGAAACGAAAGGAACGAAAACGATTGTTAGCCCTGTTTTTACCTTTAGACTTTTTATCCTGTGGTAAAAAAGTTCCTTTCCCACCAGTAACAGTTGAAATAATAGAATCCAACTGAGAACCAAATAATTTGTTTCCCTGGAAAGAAATGGAAAGTAGAGTTGATTTAGAAGCCATATCAGCATTCCAAGTCTTAAGCCATAAAGCTCTTCTGGCTAAGATAGCCAGAGACATAAATCTAACATCAACTCTAATAATATCAAAAATGGCATCACAGATGAAATTATTAGCATGCTGGAGAAGAATAATAAAATCATGAGAATCACGATTTGTTACTTGTTGCGCTAGAGTTTCCAACCAAAAAGTTGAAGCTGCAGCAACATCAGCCAATGATATAGCAGGTCTAAGAAGATTACCTGAACATAGATAAGCTTTTCTTAGAAAAGATTCAATTTTTCTATCTAAAGGATCCTTAAACGAGGTACCATCTGACGTAGGAATGGTAGTACGTTTAGCAAGGGTAGAAATAGCCCCATCAACTTTAGGGATTTTGTCCCAAAATTCTAATCTGTCAGGCGGAACAGGATATAATTGCTTAAAACGTTTAGAAGGAGTAAATGAATTACCCAATCTATCCCATTCCTTAGCAATTACTGCAGAAATAGCATTAGGAACAGGAAAGACTTCTGGAATAACCGCAGGAGCTTTAAAAACCTTATCCAAACGTATAGAATTAGTATCAAGAGGACTAGAATCCTCTATTTCTAAAGCAATTAGTACTTCTTTAAGTAAAGAGCGAATAAATTCCATCTTAAATAAATATGAAGATTTATCAGCATCAATCTCTGAGACAGAATCCTCTGAACCAGAAGAGTCCAAAGAATCAGAATGATGGTGTTCATTTAAAAATTCATCTGTAGAGAGAGAAGATTTAAAAGACTTTTACGTTTACTAGAAGGAGAAATAACAGACAAAGCCTTCTTTATGGATTCAGAAACAAAATCTCTTATGTTATCAGGAACATTCTGCACCTTAGATGTTGAGGGAACTGCAACAGGCAATGGTACATCACTAAAGGAAATATTATCTGCATTAACAAGTTTGTCATGACATTTAATACAAACAACAGCTGGAGGAATAGCTACCAAAAGTTTACAGCAGATACACTTAGCTTTGGTAGATCCAGCAGGCAGAGGTTTTCCTGTAGTATCTTCTGGCTCAGATGCAACGTGAGACATCTTGCAATATGTAAGAGAAAAAACAACATATAAAGCAAAATAGATCAAATTCCTTATAAGACAGTTTCAGGAATGGGAAAAAAATGCCAAACATCAAGCTTCTAGCAACCAGAAGCAAATGAAAAATGAGACTGAAATAATGTGGAGACAAAAGCGACGCCCATATTTTTTGGCGCCAAATAAGACGCCCACATTATTTGGCGCCTAAATGCTTTTGGCGCCAAAAATGACGCCACATCCGGAACGCCGACATTTTTGGCGCAAAATAACGTCAAAAAAATGACGCAACTTCCGGCGACACGTATGACGCCGGAAACGGAAATGAATTTTTGCGCCAAAAAAAGTCCGCGCCAAGAATGACGCAATAAAATGAAGCATTTTCAGCCCCCGCGAGCCTAACAGCCCACAAGGAAAAAAGTCAAATTTTTGAGGTAAGAAAAATATGATAATTAAAGCATAATCCCAAATATGAAACTGACTGTCTGGAAATAAGGAAAGTTGAACATTCTGAGTCAAGGCAAATAAATGTTTGAATACATATATTTAGAACTTTATAAATAAAGTGCCCAACCATAGCTTAGAGTGTCACAGAAAATAAGACTTACTTACCCCAGGACACTCATCTACCTGTTTGTAGAAAGCCAAACCAGTACTGAAACGAGAATCAGTAGAGGAAATGGTAAATATAAGAGTATATCGTCGATCTGAAAAGGGAGGTAAGAGATGAATCTCTACGACCGATAACAGAGAACCTTATGAAATAGACCCCGTAGAAGGAGATCACTGCATTCAATAGGCAATACTCTCCTCACATCCCTCTGACATTCACTGCACGCTGAGAGGAAAACCGGGCTCCAACTTGCTGCGGAGCGCATATCAACGTAGAATCTAGCACAAACTTACTTCACCACCTCCCTTGGAGGCAAAGTTTGTAAAACTGATTTGTGGGTGTGGTGAGGGGTGTATTTATAGGCATTTTAAGGTTTGGGAAACTTTGCCCCTCCTGGTAGGAATGTATATCCCATACGTCACTAGCTCATGGACTCTTGTTAATTACATGAAAGAAATGGGCATTAAGGCCAGAGATGTATCTGGGAGGCATCGTGCAATACCCTTTAGGCAGTAACCAATGCATCGGCCAGTGATGGTGCCGATCGTTGTGTGGCGTGGGAGGGATAGGAGGGAGGCGGGTGGGCGGCCCATCGCTGGAGGGGGGCGGGAGGAGGGCAGGACCGATACACTACGCTACAGGCAAAACCAAAAAAAAAAAAAGAGTCGCAGAGGCAGTGAGGGGGAAGGAGGGAGGAGGAGGGTCAATGATGGGGATCCTATGTGGGATATGATGAGGGAAAGGGATCTGGGGGGGGAGGGTAATGAGGGGGGGCAGCTACACTACAGAAAAAAATTGATTTTTGAATAAATAAAAAAAAAAGTTAAAAGTATAGCAAAGTGGGTACTGGCAGACAGCTGCCAGTATCTAAAATGGCGGCTAAAAGGTAGAGGGGGGAGGGTTAGAGAGCTGTTTGGGGGGATCAGGGAGGTTGGAAGGTAAGGGGGTAATCCTACACTAAGGCAAACAATAATAATTGGGAAAAAAACTTTTATTTTTATACTGGCAGACTTTCTGCCAATACTTAAAGGGACAGTCTACAATAGAAATGGTATTGTTTTAAAAGATAGATAATCCTTTTATTACCCATTCCCCAGTTTTGCATAACCAACACATTTATATTAATATACTTTTTACCTCTGTGATTACTGTGACTATTTAAAATCTATTGAGTTGCATTTAGTACTGTGTTGTACTAACTCTTAAATAACTTCCCGGACGTGAACAGGTTAACTATATGACCCACATGAACTATCAGTCTCCTGTTGTGAAAAGCAAATACAAAAGCATTTGATTAAGAGGCTGTCAATAGAGCTTTTGAAATAGGCAGAAATGTAGAGGTTTACATTTTATAAAGTATATTAATCTAACAATGTTGGTTGTGCAAAGCTGGGGAATGGGTAGTAAAGGCATTATCTATCTTTTTAAACAATAACAATTTTTGTGTAGACTGTCCCTTTAAGATTAGGGTGACCATTGAGGGGTGGGGGAGGGAAGAGAGCTGTTTGAGAGGGATCAGGGGTTGGGATGTCATGTGTCAGGTGGAAGGCTAATCTCTACACTAAAGCTAAAATTAACCCTACAAGATTCCTAATTAGCCCCTTCACTGCTGGGCATAATACAAGTGTGGTGCGCAGCTGCATTTAGTGCCTTCTAATTACCAAAAATCCATGCTAAAGCAATATAGGTCTGCTATTTCTGAACAAAGGGGATCCCAGAGAAGCATTTACAACCACAATACCCTGAGCTCTGATTACAGATAAAAGGGCACTGAGAACCTTGGTAAATATTATTGGGACTGTAGCTAGACCAAATGGAAGAGCAACAAACTGATAATGCTTTTCCAGAAAAGAAAACCTTAGAAACTGGTAATGTTTTGGGTGTATTGGGATGTGAAAGTAAATCCTGTAAATCTTTCGTAGACATAAAGTGACCTTGTGGGGAAAAAAGGCAGAATAGTCCTGATAGTTTCCATTTTGAATGTTGGAATGCTCACAAATTTGTTTAGAGATATCGGATCCAGAATTGATCTGAAAGAGTCTTCCTTCTCTGGTACACTGAAGAGATTTGAATAAAACAAAGATAGAAAAATCATGGCACTACTCTTATGGATAGTTTGATAAGGGATATAGCCACTAGTAGTATTTCAAGGGCCTTAAATATGGTGTCAGTGTGGCCCTTAGGTGTTGTGTATCAATTATAACATTTACAAATACAACTAAGAGAAGCTGAAAAAGGGATACACATTAGCACTCGGATCCCTCAAAAGTGATAAAGGATGGTTACGTCAACTCAAAAATAAAAATTAATACTTTATTGATAAAAGTTAAAAATGGGTTACTCTAAAAACAACTAGAAATGTACAGGTGGTTGAATAAAGATAAATCCTGGTCTAAATGGGACCAGGAAATAAAGTAAGCACAATGTTGACCTGGGTTAAGCCTTGTATGGGGTAAATACTGAATGTATATGCTAATAGATTTGTGAAACCACTAAGAGTTACCAATCATTCAACAGGCAGAATGTAGCTCACACTAGGGTGATAGTATCATCTGGTAATGGTTAAACTGGTGATGTGTAGCAGGTGTATAATAATAGTGCTTAGGTGCAAACTTGGAACAATATATATTGTTCAGAAATGACTGAAAAAGTTCACATATACAAAGGAAAGGATAGATTTATATTGTGAATTTCCTCCACATAGGCTCCTATAGGGAGCTGTGGTGTGAATTACTTGTGTGAGAACATACTTATGAAAATATACGGTAGGAGATGCCACCACCCACTTTTGGTAACCAACAATGATAGATAATTTAAATCACGTATATATTGTGATAAAAAATCTGTAAGAATCCTCTTTATATATATATATATATATATATATATACCGTCATTGGTCTATATTAACGTAACCATCCATTATCACTTTTGAGTGCTAATGTGTATCCCTTTTTCAGCTTCTCTTAGCTGTATTTGTAAATGTAGAGATTTGAATAAAATGATGTCCCCTGTTCCTGCAAAGGAACTTGAACAATTACTCACATATATTACAGATCTGAGACAGATTGTAAAAAGCCTGAGCTTTTATTGGATGTTTTGCAATATGGGTGAGAAAGAACCTTTCTTTGGGAAGTCTTATTTTGAATCCATTTCAATATCCCTGAGAAAAATGTATTGAATCCAGGGATTTTGGACAGATAACCAAGCATTCTGAAAAAGTTTTAATTTGCCCCCTACCAGTAATTCCTATTAAACATTGTCACAATATAAAAAATCTCACTGTGGGCAAGCATAAGTTAGTAGAAGACTTGCACATTTATATTTATCTATAAGGGCAAAAATAATCAGACATGAGTATTAAAGCAACATATCAAATACAAATCACAGATATAATTTGGGGTTTTCTGCAAGTGCCTATATAGATACCCTCCTCAGATGTTAAGCAAAATACCGCAACAGCCCAAGTGTATTAGCCAGACTATACTGAAAGTTCTGCGGATACTGTGCACTTGTGAAGTCCTGTAGCCAACTCCTACTCTTGGGTTAGATCTTTCCAGAGGGATAAATGAGAGAATATGTCCATCTCCACACCACAGCTTGATATGGCATTTGGTGGTGAGGTAAAACAGAAGAATAGAACAAAACATGGATACTCTCCCCCTCTGGACTCAATACATACTTGATGATACTGGACCCTGTGTGTGGCTCCTTCAGATGCTCATTCTCTCTGTTACCGCAATCCCTAGTAAATTTCCGTCAGTAGGATTATCAACATTCAGGCTGGAACCAGAGAAGTGGAGGGCTTTGAAACTGGGATTGAGGCTGCGTCTACTACTTTAGTAGGTGGTGATAGGGTACAAGTTCTCTAAAAGATGGAAACATAACATATTGGATTCATTAGTATGGTAATTTAAACAAATATAAACATCAGTGAATCCCCCAGCCTTTTGTAGTTATTTTTATGTGTTTTTATGGGTCGCTATTAATTATTGATTGCATCCAGTAGATAATTTGTTGAATTTATTTTTGTTATTTTGGTTAACAAATTTACAAAAATACATTTTTACTAATTGGACAAGTTTAATTGGGCTTTTTACTTAGTTTATTTATTCATATGAGATGCATTAATATAATTTTGCCACTAGATGGCAGGGAAGTCTACAAAAGTCCCTTAAATGGACATTACCATACAGTTTAAGAGCCTTTTCAATTTACTTCTATTATTACATTTACTTTGTTCTATTGGCACCCTTTGTTGACAAGCTTACCTATGTAGGCTCAGTAGCAGCAATGCACTACCGGGAGCTAGTTGATGATTGGTTGCCACACACATATTCCTCTTGTTATTGGCTCATCGGATGTGTTCAGCTAGCTCCCAGTATTGCATTGGTGCGCTAGAGATAAAACATAATTTATGTAAGAACTTACCTGATAAATTCATTTATTTCATATTGGCAAGAGTCCATGAGCTAGTGACATATGGATATACATTCCTACCAGGAGGGGCAAAGTTTCCCAAACCTCAAAATGCCTATAAATACACCCCTCACCACACCCACAATTCAGTTTAATGAATAGCCAAGAAGTGGGGTGATAAAATAAGGAGTAAAAAAGCATACAAAAAGAGGAACTGGAATATAATTGTGCTTTTATACAAAAAATCATAACACCATAAGAAAAGGGTGGGCCTCATGGACTCTTGCCAATATCAAAGAAATGAATTTATCAGGTAAGTTCTTACATAAATTATGTTTTCTTTCATGTAATTGGCAAGAGTACAGGAGCTAGTGACATATGGGATAGAAATACCCAAGATATGGAAGTCCACAGAAGAGTCAATAGAGAGGGAGGGATAAAATAAAAACAGCTATTTCCGCTGAAAAAAAAAAAAAAATCCATCAAAAAAATAAGTCTTTCTTATAAACTTCTCAAATTTTCAAGAAAAAAAAATTAAATCATAAGCAGAAGAATCAAACTGAGAAAGCTGCCTGAAGAACTTTTCTACCAAAGACTGCTTCAGAAGAAGCAAATACATCAAAATGGTAAAATTTAGTAAATGTATGCAAATAAGACCAAGTTGCTGCTTTGCAAATCTGATCAACCGAAGCTTCATTCTTAAAAGCCCAAGAAGTAGCGACTGTAGAATGAGCTGTAATTCTTTGAGGCGGAGAGTGTGAATCAAAAGCTTCAACCAAGATGCCAAAGAAATGGCAGAGGCTTTCTGACCTTTCCTAGGACCAGAAAAAACAACAAATAGACTAGAAGTCTTCCTGAAATCTTTAGTAGCTTCTACATAATATTTCAAAGCTCTTACAACATCCAAAGAATGTAAAGATCTTTCAAGAGCATTCTTAGGATTAGGACACAAAGAAGGAACAACAATTTCCCTACTAATGTAGTTAAAATTCACAACTTTAGGCAAAAATTTAAATGAAGTCTGCAAAACAGCTTTATCCTGATGGAAAATCAGAAAAGGAGACTCGCAAGAGAGAGCAGACAATTCGGAAACTCTTCTAGCTGAAGAGATAGCCAAAAGATAGCCAAAAGGAACAGCACTTTCCAAGAAAGTAGTTTAATATCCAAAAAATGCATAGGCTCAAAAGGAGGAGCCTGCAAAGCCTTCAAAACCAAATTAAGACTCCAAGGAGGAGAGATTGATTTAATAAAAGGCTTGCTATGAACCAAAGCCTGAACAAAACAGTGAATATCAGGAAGCTTAGCAATCTTTCTATGAAATAAAACAGAAAGAGCAGAGATGTGTCCCTTCAAAGTACTTGCAGACAAACCTTTATCCAAACCATCCTGAAGAAACTGTAAAATTCTAGAAACTCTAAAAGAATGCCAGGAGAATTTATGAGAAGAAAACCATAAAATATAGGTTTTCCAAACCCGATAATAAATCTTCCTTGAAACATACTTACGAGCCTGTAGCATAGTATTAATCACTGAGTCAGAGAAACCTCTATGACTAAGTGTTCAATTTCCATACCTTCAAATTTAGCGATTTGAGATCCTGATGGAAAAACGACCCTTGAGACAGAAGCTCTGGCCTTAAAGGAAGTGACCAAGGTTGGCCACTGGACATCCGGACAAGATCCGCATACCAAAACCTGTGAGGCCATGCTGTTGCTATCAGAAACACATGCGATTGTTCCATTATGATCTTGGAGATCACCCTTGGAAGAAGAACTAGAGGCGGAAAAATATAAGCAAGTTGGTAAGACCAAGGTACTGCTAACGCATCCAGCATCTCTGTCTGAGGATCCCTGGACCTGGAAAGGTATCTGGGAAGTTTCCTGTTTAGATGGGAAGCCATCAGATATATTTCTTGAAGACCCCACATCTGTACAATCTGAAAAAACACATCTAAACCACTCCCCCGGATGCAAAGTCTGATGGCTGAGATAATCCGCTTCCCAATTGTCTACATCTGGGATATGAATTGCAGAAATTAGACAAGAGTTAGATTCCACCCAAGAAAGTATCCGTGATACTTCTTTCATTACCAAAGGACTGCGAGTCCCTCCCTGATGATTGACATACACCACAGTTGGTATTAAATATACGTGGAGTGTACCCTGCGCTAAACAGGAGGGGGTGTACCTCTAGCTCTCCTCAGCGGGTTCCCTAGTGAACCCACAAATAAATGGCAGAAAATTAGAAAGAAGAGGGGAGCGCCAACGAAGGCTGAGGTGGATGTGATGATAAAATTTAAAAAAAAAAAAATATATAAAATTACAATTAAAATTATAATTAAAATTATAATTAAAATAACATGTAAAAGTTTACTTATTTATTACACAATATTATACAAATACTAACATGGATCCATGTGAAAAATAAAAATGAAAGTAAAAATACAATTGTTTACCAATAAAAAACAGAATGATATTAGTCTGCAGTGCCAAAAATGGTACCGATGTGGTTTTCCTGAAATGAATTGTCCATATAATATATTATAATGTCAATATGTCCATCCAATTTGATGATAAAATAAAATGTGTCCAAACTTAATCGTGAAGCAGAACGTGAAGACAATGTGATATCTTTAGCAAATCTTGAATAAATGGAAAAAATAAAAACAATTTTGTGAAAAAATGTGAAATGAACTAAAAAATGGAAAAAATTAAAAAATTAAAAAATTAAAAATTAAAAATTAGTGTACATATATATCCAAAAGTTCATATGTGAAGAACATATTATATCCAATATTTCCTTAGTAGTGATGTAGTGGTTCAAATACAAAAAGAAGTGAGTGCTAAAAAAATAAAAGATGATAAAAAACCTGTGAAAAGAAACAAACAATACTGTAGAATATATTAACTATTAGGTTCATATATTGGTAATATGCTTACTCAAATCTGTTGACGCGTTTCGGCCATAAAATCCTGGCCTTTATCAAGACTAGTGTATTGAGCAAGCAAATCAAAATATATAGGGTCTGAATATGATGAAATTTGAGTGTTTGGGCGCCAAAATCGTAAGCCACGCCCACTTCCGGTAAGGGGCATTATGGGTGTGGGCAAAGATTCCGCTATGCTTATAGTGTGAATAATTACTGAATCGATCTTAATTGTTATATATTATTAACAATATATGTTTACATAAGAATATCAGTACTTTAAGAAGTTGATAATCTCAAATTGGACCCTTTTTGGTGACTCTTTGTGTATAGTGAAATCGGAGTTTCACTTCCGGTTTCGCTATCTCCCAATACTTCCAGTTTCCTTAGTAACCTATATGTCAAAGACAAAACAAAGAAATTCTACTTCCGGTTTTCGGATCTTTAAATTTTCTTCTAGATTCTAATTGTGTTAGCTAAATAAAATTATGACCCAGACTTGTGACCTTAATGTATGAGGGTATAAGTGCAGTCTTATTCCAATTTTCAGAACTGGATTTGCCCTTCCGGTTTCGTTTTGTTACTCTCTCCAATTGTTTCCGGTATCTTTAGTGGAATTCCACTTCCGGTTTTACGATATTTGACTTTTTTTAAATTGAACTCCTAATTTTCTACTTAGTGTTTAGGTGTAATTATATAGCTAAATTTACACTTGTAATTCTATCTTCACTATTTTTCTAATTCTTTGTAAGTGACCTTTCTGTTTATTCAAATATGTCATCATATGCTTTAGAATTATGTAAGGTGAGGATTTTTGAATGTAAACTTGATTGTTATAAAATTAATTGGCCCATCTTGCTAAAATTATGTCTCTGTACAGGTGAAACATACAAATGAATTTCTGGTTTGTAACTTACGGTTTTAATTTCGAAAATCTAATTACTTAATTGTATTCAGAATTCCATTGAATTTAGAATATTATATACACATTGTTATAAGAAGTGATCTACTACATGATTAAACCGATATAAACCCATGGGATAATGAGACAATATAATAGAGCAACCTATTGGGTACTTCCAGTCTTGATTACAGATCAACCTGAGCGTACATGATTATATAATTTTCATTATTTCATACATGAACAACCTTATAGGATGTTTAATTCTTAACACAATGTGTAGATAGACAATTATGACATGTAGCCCTTATGAAGATAAATAAAAATCTTAAAAATATATTAAAAATATGACAACCAACATGGAATACATAATAACATGATCTTAAAAAACATAAAATGCATGACATATAATATCAAGAATTGTGATATGATATTAAAAAATTGTGATATAATATTAAAAAAATGGCAACCAACATAAAATACGTTATGACACTTTAAAAAATGTTTTAAAAGATATAAAAGATATTAAAAAATATTTAAAAATATTAAAAAATATATCCACTGTGGATTCACCAAATTCGATGTAAAAAATCACAAGGATAAAAATATAGGATAAAGAGAAGTAGAGGTCTTGAATAGATAATCTTAGTGTTAAAACATATACATATATAAAGTTCAAACTATGAGCTGGATACAAAGATGCTAAAAGGAAGATATCTACATAAGGTTTAAACTTATTAGTTGTTTAAAACCTATTTGGGATCTTTTTCTGAGAGCATGGCCTCTGGTGTATATATGTGAAAAGAAGTATATGGTAAGCCTAATAAATATGATAAAATAAAATAAAAGAGAAGTCCTTAAAAAAACGTGAATAAAAGCATAACTGTCAATACTAGCACCTAGGAGGACACTACTTTGTAAGGTTAAAAAGATGGGAAAGGTCTTCTTTATTATTTAGTCCTTTAGGGTATAGGCAGTTTAGAGAGAATATCCATTTGGATTCGTGTAGGAGTAATTTATGTTCATGATTTCCCCCTCTCCAATTTTTTCTTACTATTTCTACCCTACAAAATTTAATATCTTTAAGATTTCCTCCATGTTTTGTGGTAAAGTGTTTGTATAGTGCAGTTTCTGTATTTTTTCTTTCTATACATAGTATGTGCTCCCTCATTCTATCTTTGAGTTGTCTAGAAGTTTGTCCTATGTATTGTAATTTACACGGACATTCAATGAGGTATATGACACTTTGGTCACAACATATTATTAGATTATTGATTGTAAATTTTTCTTTACTGTGTTGAGATGAGAAGGAATTAGTTTTCCAACCATTTTTACACGCCTTACAATTAGGGCAAGGAAAGAAGCCTTTTATCCTCTTGTTGCATTGGTCCACCACAGCGCCTCTTTTTTGTTTGGGAATGCTCAGAGCCAACCTATTTTTTAAATTGTTAGTTTTTCTGTAAATAAATTTCGGATGTGGGATGAGTCTTTCCCCTATAATGTCATCTTCCTTTAGCAGTGACCAGTGCCTCCTATAGATCCTCTCTATAATGTGTTTATTTTCACAGTATTCCGTAATGAAAGGGACATTAATCATGTCATCAGATGATGTTGTCCTCTCTTTAGTTTAATATTTTAGAAGATTTTTTCTGTCAATGGTTTTAATCTCTTTGATTTTTTCATCTAATAATGTCTCTTTGTATCCTCTGTTAATGAATCTTTGTTTTAACAAATGTGTTTGTTCTTCCCACTTTTTCGGATTAGAACAATTTTTCTTGATCCTCAGTAGTTGCCCCTTGGGAATATTTTCCTTCCAAGTTGTATGGTGGCAACTTTCACTGTGAATGTAATTATTACAGTCGACCTCCTTAAAGAAGCTCGATGTCTCTAATTTTCCATTCACTATTTCTATCTTCAGGTCAAGGAAGTTTATGGCTTTTTTGTTACATTCGTAAGTAAATTTTAAATTCTTTGTGTTCTTATTCATGACTTCTATGATGTAGTGTAAATCTTCCATAGAACCTTTCCAAATAAGGAAAATATCATCGATGTATCTAACATAGAGGACGAAGATTTGCTCCCACTTTCCCATATAGAGATTAGCGTAACTAGGCGTGAACCTGGTCCCCATTGCTGTTCCACATTGTTGATGATAAAACTTATTGCCATTATTAAAATAATTATGGTTTAAAATATAATGTATACTGTCTAAAACAAAAGTGCATTGTGCTTCGGGGATACATGGGTCTTTTGAAAGAAAAAACTTTACTGCTTCAATACCTCCTTCATGAGGTATACTCGTATAGAGCGATACTACATCAGAGGTTGCCATAATATATGACTCTTCCCATTCTAGCTCTTCCAAGATTGTTAAAATTTGCATTGAATCTCTCAGATAGGATGGGAGACTGGTAACCTGTTTCTGAAGGATTCTGTCTACGTATTCTGACAGGTTGCTTGATATCGATCCAATACCTGATATAATAGGTCTTCCTGGTGGGTTGACCACTTGTGTATCTTCGGGAGTTGGTAAAACACTGGAGTTATGGGATATTTGACCATTATATAATTATATTCTTTATGGTTGAGTATCCCCAGTGTCTTCACTTTAGAAGTCAAATCTTCTAAGTCTTTTGTAAATTTAGCTATTGGGTCACTAAGTAGTCTCCTGTATGTCTTAGAGTCACTCAAAATTCTATTGCACTCTTCCTCATATTTGCATTTGTCCATCACCACAATGGCTCCTCCTTTGTCAGCCGGTTTAATAGTTAAATTGTAGTCTTTCTCTAATTTTTTAATTGTGTCAAGCTGGGATCTGGATAGATTAAATTTTACCTTCTTCAGTTTGTTCTGACTTAGTTTTCTAATGTCATTTCAGATATTTGTCTCAAAGGTTTCTATCGCACACCCTTTGCTTCCCACCGGATAGAAGGTGGATTTTGGTCTCAGGTCTGTGTGTAAAAATTGGTTGTTGTCACCTGAAATAGAAGATGTGTAATTGCGTTCGATTGGTGATTTTATGAAATAACGTTTCAATGTTAACTTCCTCACGAATTCTTTCATGCTGATAAACCCCTGGAATCTGTCCAGGCATTTTGTCGGCGCAAAACTAAGGCCATGTGATAGAACTGCTTCTTCTTGTGTTGTTAGCTCTCTCGAGCTGAGATTATATATACCATTAGTTGCTTTTTTTTTAACTATTGGGTTCGAATATGATGTTTGAGGAGTCTCCTTCTGTATAATCTTTCCATTCGGTAACTTTATTTTATTTGTTTTTTTTATTTTTGTGCCACTTCTTTTTCCTCTACGGGTCTTCTTTTTTGTTGTACGGCAATCTCTTGGTCTTCCGAGTCTGTGTTTTTCCTCTTTCTCTGTATTTTTTCTTTTCCCCTTGGTAGTAGTGTAAGTCACTTTATTATGTATCTCTTGTGGTATTGAACCTTTATTGTGTTTCTCTTGTGGTATTGGACCCTGCGTTCTCAATGTTCTTCTATCTTTATCTTGGTAAAGGTCTCTTTGTTCAACGTTATCATGATGTTTTCCTTTCCTGTTTTCACTGTAGTCAGTGTTCCTATGTTGATGATCGTAGCGGGAATGACCCCTATGTTCTCTTTGATCGAAGTCTCTTCTTCTGTAGTCGAACACATCATCTCTATCATCTGAGTAGGAAAACCATCTATCTTCTCCATCTCTTGTTTGAAACAATTGGAGAGAGTAACAAAACGAAACCGGAAGGGCAAATCCAGTTCTGAAAATTGGAATAAGACTGCACTTATACCCTCATACATTAAGGTCACAAGTCTGGGTCATAATTTTATTTAGCTAACACAATTAGAATCTAGAAGAAAATTTAAAGATCCGAAAACCGGAAGTAGAATTTCTTTGTTTTGTCTTTGACATATAGGTTACTAAGGAAACCGGAAGTATTGGGAGATAGCGAAACCAGAAGTGAAACTCCGATTTCACTATACACAAAGAGTCACCAAAAAGGGTCCAATTTGAGATTATCAACTTCTTAAAGTACTAATATTCTTATGTAAACATATATTGTTAATAATATATAACAATTAAGATCGATTCAGTAATTATTCACACTATAAGCATAGCGGAATCTTTGCCCACACCCATAATGCCACTTACCGGAAGTGGGCGTGGCTTATGATTTTGGCGCACAAACACTCAAATTTCATCATATTCAGACCCTATATATTCTGATTTGCTTGCTCAATACACTAGTCTTGATAAAGGCCAGGATTTTATGGCCGAAACGCGTCAACAGATTTGAGTAAGCATATTACCAATATATGAACCTAATAGTTGATATATTCTACAGTATTGTTTGTTTCTTTTCACAGGTTTTTTATCATCTTTTATTATTTTTTTAGGACTCACTTCTTTTTGTATTTGAACCACTACATCACTACTAAGGAAATATTGGATATAATATGTTCTTCACATATGAACTTTTGTATATATATGTACACTAATTTTTCATTTTTCATTTTTTCACTCATTTTTTCACTTTTTCAGTTTTTTCCATTTTTTAGTTCATTTCACATTTTTTCACAAAATAGTTTTTATTTTTTCCATTTTTTCAAGATTTGCTAAAGATATCACATTGTCTTCACGTTCTGCTTCACGATTAAGTTTGGACACATTTTATTTTATCATCAACTTAGATGGACATATTGACATTATAATATATTATATGGACAATTCATTTCAGGAAAACCACATCGGTACCATTTTTGGCACTGCAGACTAATATCATCCTGTTTTTTATTGGTAAACAATTGTATTTTTACTTTCATTTTTATTTTTCACATGGATCCATGTTAGTATTTGTATAATATTGTGTATTAAATAAGTAAACTTTTACATGTGATTTTAATTATAATTTTAATTATAATTTTAATTTTATTTTTATTTTATCATCGCATCCACCTCAGCCTTCGTTGGTGCTCCCCTCCTCTTTCTAATTTTCTGCCATTTATTTGTGGGTTCACTAGGGAACCCACTGAGGAGAGCTAGAGGTACACCCCCTCCTGTTTAGCGCAGGGTACACTCCACGCATATTTAATAGCACCTTACCTAGACTGTTTACCCAGCTGCAAAACAGATCACACATTACACATAAGACCACTCCTTACTGAATCATAAGAATATGGAGGATTTACATATACTAAGAAGAGACATTAGTCTAGATATCTGTACAGATATGAATAGCTCATCTGATACGGACCCTGATAGATTAGATATTATTTCGATATTTAGAAATTTAGAGAAATCTCTGGTCTCCGAAGTTAAGTACAAAGCAGAAATTTCATTTCTAAACAAATGTTTAGAATTAGACCTTAGCATACACAAAGACTGTGCCTTCCCGTTATCAGATCCACTATACGTAGATAAATGGATAAACATACTCTTAGAGGCATCCAAAAATCTAATTAAGCTCATCATCGAATATAGAAGCTCCCTCTTAACGAAATTAGATTTGGATATCAAAGATGACAAAACAATGCTGAACAACATCGAGGTAACAGAGGTAGAAGAGAAAGAAATCACAGAAAGAAAAGATATAATGTTCAAAAAGGTCACCAAAGTGTGAGAAGATACTATCTCAAAGAAAATGAAAAAGCTCAATAGAGAATTGGAAAATACTAAAAGGACTGACCCCATAGAGACTCAACCAGACACATCATCCAGAACTGAAAAACCTGGAGAAGTAATCTCACACCCAATTAAGAACATCTCGGATAGAGAAGCACGAGAAGAGTGGAATGTAGTAAGATACGGTAGAAAACAATCGAATAACCACAATAATACGTATACTAACCACTATGAGCACAATCAATATCCAACAAGGAGAAACTCGCACAATGTACAATTTCGAGAAAGAACTCGTATGGATACAAGGGACAGACTACCCTGGTATCATAATAGACGTGGTTACAATCAGGCTAACCAGAGGATAAACAATAATAGACATCACTCACATTACGAGAACCAACGTAATTACAATCAGTATACGAATTATAATCACCGACCTTAATACTATAAGAGAAATCTTCATAAACCTTACTATCCAAACCACTATCAGTATGAACAAAGAGAGCCTGGTAGACCCAGATTCCAAACAAGAGATGGAGAAGATAGATGGTTTTCCTACTCAGATGATAGAGATGATGTGTTCAACTACAGAAGAAGAGACTTCAATCAAAGAGAACATAGGGGACATTCCCGCTACGATCATCAACATAGGAACACTGACTACAGTGAAAACAGGAAACGAAAACATCATGACAACGTTAAACAAAGAGACCTTTACCAAGATAAAGATTGAAGAACATTGAGAACGCAGGGTCCAATACCACAAGAGAAACACAATAAAGGTTCAATACCACAAGAGATACATAATAAAGTGACTTACACTACAGAAGAAACGACTATGTCAACCTCTACCTCAGAGTTACCTTTTTTAGGGGTAAACCCCTTACTACCAAGGGGAAAAGAAAAAATACAGAGAAAGAGGAAAAACACAGACTCGGAAGACCAAGAGATTGCCGTACAACAAAAAAGAAGACCCGTAGAGGAAAAAGAAGTGGCACAAAAATTAAAAAAAAACAAATAAAATAAAGTTACCGAATGGAGAGATTATACAGAAGGAGACTTCTCAAACATCATATTCGAACCCAATAGTTACAAAAAAAGCAACTAATGGTATATATAATCTCAGCTCGAGAGAGCTAACAACACAAGAAGAAGCAGTTCTATCACATGGCCTTAGTTTTGCGCCGACAAAATGCCTGGACAGATTCCAGGCGTTTATCAGCACGAAAGAATTTGTGAGGAAGTTAACATTGAGACGTTATTTCCTAAAATCACCAATCGAACGTAATTACACATCTTCTATTTCAGGCGACAACAACCAATTTTTACACACAGACCTGAGACCGAAATCTACCTTCTATCTGGTGGGAAGCAAAGGGTGTGCGATAGAAACCTTTGAGACAAATGTCTGTAATGACATTAGAAAACTAAGTCAGAACAAACTGAAGAAGGTAAAATTTAATCTATCCAGATCCCAGCTTGACACAATTAAAAAATTAGAGAAAGACTACAATTTAACTATTAAACCAGCCGACAAAGGAGAAGCCATTGTGGTGATGGACAAATGCAAATATGAGGAAGAGTGCAATAGAATTTTGAGTGACTCTAAGACATACAGGAGACTACTTAGTGACCCAATAGCTAAATTTACAAAAGACTTAGAAGATTTGACTTCTAAAGCGAAGACACTGGGGATACTCAACCATAAAGAATATAATTATATAATGGTCAAATATCCCATAACTCCAGTGTTTTACCAACTCCTGAAGATACACAAGTCGGTGGTCAACCCACCAGGAAGACCTATCATATCGGGTATTGGATCGATATCAAGCAACCTGTCAGAATACGTAGACAGAATCCTTCAGAATCAGGTTACCAGTCTCCCATCCTATCTGAGAGATTCAACGCAAATTTTAACAATCTTGGAAGAGCTAGAATGGGAAGAGTCATATATTATGGCAACCTGTGATGTAGTATCGCTCTATATGAGTATACCTCACAAAGGAGGTATTGAAGCAGTAAAGTTTTTTCTTTCAAAAGACCCATGTATCCCCGAAGCACAATGCACTTTTGTTTTAGACAGTATACATTATATTTTAAACCATAATTATTTTAATAATGGCAATAAGTTTTATCATCAACAATGTGGAACAGCAATGGGGACCAGGTTCGCGCCTAGTTACGCTAATCTCTATATGGGAAAGTGGGAGGAAATCGTCTGGGAATCTTGCCCAGCTAGCGTGGACCTGGTCCTCTATGTTAGATACATAGATGATATTTTCCTTATTTGGAAAGGTTCTATGGATGATTTACACTACACCATAGAAGTAATGAATAAGAACACAAAGAATTTAAAATTTACTTACGAATGTAACAAAAAAGCCATAAACTTCCTTGACCTGAAGATAGAAATAGTGAATGGAAAATTAGAGACATCGACCTTCTTTAAGGAGGACATTATTAGATGAAAAATCAAAGAGATTAAAACCATTGACAGAAAAAATCTTCTAAAATATAAAACTAAAGAGAGGACAATATCATCTGATGACATGATTGATGTCCCTTTCATTACGGAATACTGTGAAAATAAACACATTATAGAGAGGATCTATAGGAAGCACAGGTCACTGCTTAAGGAAGATGACATTATAGGGGAAAGACTCATCCCACATCCGAAATTTATTTACAGAAAAACTAACAATTTAAATAATAGGTTGGCTTTGAGCATTCCCAAACAAAAAAGAGGCGCTGTGGTGGACCAATGCAACAAGAGGATAAAAGGCTTCTTTCCTTGCCCTAATTGTAAGGCGTGTAAAAATGGTTGGAAAACTAATTCCTTCTCATCTCAACACAGTAAAGAAAAATTTACAATCAATAATCTAATAAGATGTTGTGACCAAAGTGTCATATACCTCATTGAATGTCCATGTAAATTACAATACATAGGACAAACTTCTAGACAACTCAAAGATAGAATGAGGGAGCACATACTATGTATAGAGAGAAAAAATACAGAAAATGCACTATACAAACACTTTACCACAAAACATGGAGGAAATCTTAAAGATATTAAATTTTGTGGGATAGAAATAATAAGAAAAAATTGGAGAGGGGGAAATCATGAACATAAATTACTCCTACACGAATCAAAATGGATATTCTCTCTAAAATGCCTATACTCTAAAGGACTAAATAATAAAGAAGACCTTTCCCATCTTTTTAACCTTACAAAGTAGTGTCCTCCTAGGTGCTAGTATTGACAGTTATGCTTTTATTCACGTTTTTATAAGGACTTCTCTTTTATTTTATTTTATCATATTTATTAGGCTTACCATATACTTCTTTTCACATGTATACACCAGAGGCCATGCTCTCAGAAAAAGATCCCAAATAGGTTTTAAACAACTAATAAGTTTAAACCTTATGTAGATATCTTCCTTTTAGCATCTTTGTATCCAGCTCATAGTTTGAACTTTATATATGTATACGTTTTAACACTAAGATTAACTATTCAAGACCTCTACTTCTCTTTATACTATATTTTTATCCTTGTGATTTTTTACATCGAATTTGGTGAATCCACAGTGGATATATTTTTTAATATTTTTTAATATTTTTTAATATCTTTTATATCTTTTAAAACATTTTTTAAAGTGTCATAACGTATTTTATGTTGGTTGCCATTTTTTTAATATTATATCACAATTTTTTAATATCATATCACAATTCTTGATATTATATGTCATGCATTTTATGTTTTTTAAGATCATGTTATTATGTATTCCATGTTGGTTGTCATATTTTTAATATATTTTTAAGATTTTTATTTATCTTCATAAGGGCTACATGTCATAATTGTCTATCTACACATTGTGTTAAGAATTAAACATCCTATAAGGTTGTTCATGTATGAAATAATGAAAATTATATAATCATGTACGCTCAGGTTGATCCGTAACCAAGACTGGAAGTACCCAATAGGTTGCTCTATTATATTGTCTCATTATCCCATGGGTTTATATCGGTTTAATCATGTATTAGATCACTTCTTATAACAATGTGTATATCATATTCTAAATTCAATGGAATTCTGAATACAACTAAGTAATTAGATTTTCGAAATTAAAACCGGAAGTTACAAACCAGAAATTCATTTGTATGTTTCACCTGTACAGAGACATCATTTTAGCAAGATGGGCTAATTAATTTTATAACAATCAAGTTTACGTTCAAAAATCCTCACCTTACATAATTCTAAAGCATATGATGACATATTTGAATAAACAGAAAGGTCACTTACAAAGAATTAGAAAAATAGTGAAGATAGAATTACAAGTGTAAATTTAGCTATATAATTAAACCTAAACACTAATTAGAAAATTAGGAGTTCAATTAAAAAAAAGTCAAATATCGTAAAACCGGAAGTGGAATTCCGTTTTTGAGGTCACTAAAGATACCGGAAACAATTGGATAGAGTAACAAAACAAAACCGGAAGGACAAATCCAGTTCTGAAAATTGGAATAAGACTGCACTTATACCCTCATACATTAAGGTCACAAGTCTGGGTCATAATTTTATTTAGCTAACACAATTAGAATCTAGAAGAAAATTTAAAGATCCGAAAACTGGAAGTAGAATTTCTTTGTTTTGTCTTTGACATATAGGTTACTAAGAAAACCGGAAGTATTGGGAGATAGCGAAACCGGAAGTGAAACTCCGATTTCACTATACACAAAGAGTCACCAAAAAGGGTCCAATTTGAGATTATCAACTTCTTAAAGTACTGATATTCTTATGTAAACATATATTGTTAATAATATATAACAATTAAGATCGATTCAGTAATTATTCACACTATAAGCATAGCGGAATCTTTGCCCACACCCATAATGCCACTTACCGGAAGTGGGCGTGGCTTATGATTTTGGCGCCCAAACACTCAAATTTCCCCAAGGGGAAAAGAAAAAATACAGAGAAAGAGGAAAAACACAGACTCGGAAGACCAAGAGATTGCCGTACAACAAAAAAGAAGACCCGTAGAGGAAAAAGAAGTGGCACAAAAATTAAAAAAAAACAAATAAAATAAAGTTACCGAATGGAGAGATTATACAGAAGGAGACTTCTCAAACATCATATTCGAACCCAATAGTTACAAAAAAAGCAACTAATGGTATATATAATCTCAGCTCGAGAGAGCTAACAACACAAGAAGAAGCAGTTCTATCACATGGCCTTAGTTTTGCGCCGACAAAATGCCTGGACAGATTCCAGGCGTTTATCAGCACGAAAGAATTTGTGAGGAAGTTAACATTGAGACGTTATTTCCTAAAATCACCAATCGAACGTAATTACACATCTTCTATTTCAGGCGACAACAACCAATTTTTACACACAGACCTGAGACCGAAATCTACCTTCTATCTGGTGGGAAGCAAAGGGTGTGCGATAGAAACCTTTGAGACAAATGTCTGTAATGACATTAGAAAACTAAGTCAGAACAAACTGAAGAAGGTAAAATTTAATCTATCCAGATCCCAGCTTGACACAATTAAAAAATTAGAGAAAGACTACAATTTAACTATTAAACCAGCCGACAAAGGAGAAGCCATTGTGGTGATGGACAAATGCAAATATGAGGAAGAGTGCAATAGAATTTTGAGTGACTCTAAGACATACAGGAGACTACTTAGTGACCCAATAGCTAAATTTACAAAAGACTTAGAAGATTTGACTTCTAAAGCGAAGACACTGGGGATACTCAACCATAAAGAATATAATTATATAATGGTCAAATATCCCATAACTCCAGTGTTTTACCAACTCCTGAAGATACACAAGTCGGTGGTCAACCCACCAGGAAGACCTATCATATCGGGTATTGGATCGATATCAAGCAACCTGTCAGAATACGTAGACAGAATCCTTCAGAATCAGGTTACCAGTCTCCCATCCTATCTGAGAGATTCAACGCAAATTTTAACAATCTTGGAAGAGCTAGAATGGGAAGAGTCATATATTATGGCAACCTGTGATGTAGTATCGCTCTATATGAGTATACCTCACAAAGGAGGTATTGAAGCAGTAAAGTTTTTTCTTTCAAAAGACCCATGTATCCCCGAAGCACAATGCACTTTTGTTTTAGACAGTATACATTATATTTTAAACCATAATTATTTTAATAATGGCAATAAGTTTTATCATCAACAATGTGGAACAGCAATGGGGACCAGGTTCGCGCCTAGTTACGCTAATCTCTATATGGGAAAGTGGGAGGAAATCGTCTGGGAATCTTGCCCAGCTAGCGTGGACCTGGTCCTCTATGTTAGATACATAGATGATATTTTCCTTATTTGGAAAGGTTCTATGGATGATTTACACTACACCATAGAAGTCATGAATAAGAACACAAAGAATTTAAAATTTACTTACGAATGTAACAAAAAAGCCATAAACTTCCTTGACCTGAAGATAGAAATAGTGAATGGAAAATTAGAGACATCGACCTTCTTTAAGGAGGACATTATTAGATGAAAAATCAAAGAGATTAAAACCATTGACAGAAAAAATCTTCTAAAATATAAAACTAAAGAGAGGACAATATCATCTGATGACATGATTGATGTCCCTTTCATTACGGAATACTGTGAAAATAAACACATTATAGAGAGGATCTATAGGAAGCACAGGTCACTGCTTAAGGAAGATGACATTATAGGGGAAAGACTCATCCCACATCCGAAATTTATTTACAGAAAAACTAACAATTTAAATAATAGGTTGGCTTTGAGCATTCCCAAACAAAAAAGAGGCGCTGTGGTGGACCAATGCAACAAGAGGATAAAAGGCTTCTTTCCTTGCCCTAATTGTAAGGCGTGTAAAAATGGTTGGAAAACTAATTCCTTCTCATCTCAACACAGTAAAGAAAAATTTACAATCAATAATCTAATAAGATGTTGTGACCAAAGTGTCATATACCTCATTGAATGTCCATGTAAATTACAATACATAGGACAAACTTCTAGACAACTCAAAGATAGAATGAGGGAGCACATACTATGTATAGAGAGAAAAAATACAGAAAATGCACTATACAAACACTTTACCACAAAACATGGAGGAAATCTTAAAGATATTAAATTTTGTGGGATAGAAATAATAAGAAAAAATTGGAGAGGGGGAAATCATGAACATAAATTACTCCTACACGAATCAAAATGGATATTCTCTCTAAAATGCCTATACTCTAAAGGACTAAATAATAAAGAAGACCTTTCCCATCTTTTTAACCTTACAAAGTAGTGTCCTCCTAGGTGCTAGTATTGACAGTTATGCTTTTATTCACGTTTTTATAAGGACTTCTCTTTTATTTTATTTTATCATATTTATTAGGCTTACCATATACTTCTTTTCACATGTATACACCAGAGGCCATGCTCTCAGAAAAAGATCCCAAATAGGTTTTAAACAACTAATAAGTTTAAACCTTATGTAGATATCTTCCTTTTAGCATCTTTGTATCCAGCTCATAGTTTGAACTTTATATATGTATACGTTTTAACACTAAGATTAACTATTCAAGACCTCTACTTCTCTTTATACTATATTTTTATCCTTGTGATTTTTTACATCGAATTTGGTGAATCCACAGTGGATATATTTTTTAATATTTTTTAATATTTTTTAATATCTTTTATATCTTTTAAAACATTTTTTAAAGTGTCATAACGTATTTTATGTTGGTTGCCATTTTTTTAATATTATATCACAATTTTTTAATATCATATCACAATTCTTGATATTATATGTCATGCATTTTATGTTTTTTAAGATCATGTTATTATGTATTCCATGTTGGTTGTCATATTTTTAATATATTTTTAAGATTTTTATTTATCTTCATAAGGGCTACATGTCATAATTGTCTATCTACACATTGTGTTAAGAATTAAACATCCTATAAGGTTGTTCATGTATGAAATAATGAAAATTATATAATCATGTACGCTCAGGTTGATCCGTAACCAAGACTGGAAGTACCCAATAGGTTGCTCTATTATATTGTCTCATTATCCCATGGGTTTATATCGGTTTAATCATGTATTAGATCACTTCTTATAACAATGTGTATATCATATTCTAAATTCAATGGAATTCTGAATACAACTAAGTAATTAGATTTTCGAAATTAAAACCGGAAGTTACAAACCAGAAATTCATTTGTATGTTTCACCTGTACAGAGACATCATTTTAGCAAGATGGGCTAATTAATTTTATAACAATCAAGTTTACGTTCAAAAATCCTCACCTTACATAATTCTAAAGCATATGATGACATATTTGAATAAACAGAAAGGTCACTTACAAAGAATTAGAAAAATAGTGAAGATAGAATTACAAGTGTAAATTTAGCTATATAATTAAACCTAAACACTAATTAGAAAATTAGGAGTTCAATTAAAAAAAAGTCAAATATCGTAAAACCGGAAGTGGAATTCCGTTTTTGAGGTCACTAAAGATACCGGAAACAATTGGATAGAGTAACAAAACAAAACCGGAAGGACAAATCCAGTTCTGAAAATTGGAATAAGACTGCACTTATACCCTCATACATAAAGGTCACAAGTCTGGGTCATAATTTTATTTAGCTAACACAATTAGAATCTAGAAGAAAATTTAAAGATCCGAAAACTGGAAGTAGAATTTCTTTGTTTTGTCTTTGACATATAGGTTACTAAGAAAACCGGAAGTATTGGGAGATAGCGAAACCGGAAGTGAAACTCCGATTTCACTATACACAAAGAGTCACCAAAAAGGGTCCAATTTGAGATTATCAACTTCTTAAAGTACTGATATTCTTATGTAAACATATATTGTTAATAATATATAACAATTAAGATCGATTCAGTAATTATTCACACTATAAGCATAGCGGAATCTTTGCCCACACCCATAATGCCACTTACCGGAAGTGGGCGTGGCTTATGATTTTGGCGCCCAAACACTCAAATTTCATCATATTTAGACCCTATATATTCTGATTTGCTTGCTCAATACACTAGTCTTGATAAAGGCCAGGATTTTATGGCCGAAACACGTCGACAGATTTGAGTAAGCATATTACCAATATATGAACCTAATAGTTGATATATTCTACAGTATTGTTTGTTTCTTTTCACAGGTTTTTTATCATCTTTTATTTTTTTAGCACTCACTTTTTTTTTGTATTTGAACCACTACATCACTACTAAGGAAATATTGGATATAATATGTTCTTCACATATGAACTTTTGGATATATATGTACACTAATTTTTCATTTTTCATTTTTTCACTTTTTCAATTTTTTCCATTTTTTAGTTTTTTTCACATTTTTTCACAAAATAGTTTTTATTTTTTTCCATTTTTTCAAGATTTGCTAAAGATATCACATTGTCTTCACGTTCTGCTTCACGATTAAGTTTGGACACATTCTATTTTATCATCAACTTGGATGGACATATTGACATTATAATATATTATATGGACAATTCATTTCAGGAAAACCACATCGGTACCATTTTTGGCACTGCAGACTAATATCATTCTGTTTTTTATTGGTAAACAATTGTATTTTTACTTTCATTTTTATTTTTCACATGGATCCATGTTAGTATTTGTATAATATTGTGTAATAAATAATTAAACTTTTCATGTGATTTTAATTATAATTTTAATTATAATTTGAATTTAAATTTTATATTTTTAATTTTTTTAAATTTTATCATCACATCCACCTCAGCCTTCGTTGGCGCTCCCCTCCTCTTTCTAATTTTCTAATTTTATACACCACAGTTGGGATATTGTCTGTCTGAAAGAGAATGAAAAGTTCTCTCTTTAATAGAGGCCAAGCCTGAAGAGCTCTGAAAATAGCACAGAATTCTAAAATATTGATTGGTAACCTCGCCTCTTGAGGTTTCCAAACCCCTTGTGCTGTCCGAGACCCCCAGACAGCTCCCCAACCTGTAAGACTTGCTTCTGTTGAGATCACAGTCCAGGAAGGACAAACAAAAGAGGCCCCTTGAATAATCCGATGATGGTCCAACCACCAGGACAGAGAGAGTTGAATGTTGGGATTTAAGTATATCAATTGTGATATCTGAGTATAATCCCTGCACCATTGATTAAGCATGCCAAGCTGCAGAGGTCTTATATGAAAATGAGCAAAGGGGATCGCCTCCGATGCTGCAGTCATGAGATCTAAAACTCCCATGCACATAGCCACTGAAGGGAATGACCAAGATTGAAGGTTTAGACCAGCTAAAACCAAACTAATTTGTCTCTTGTCTGTTAAAGACAGAGTCATGAAGACTGAATCTATCTGGAAACCTAAAAAGGTGACCCTTGTCTGAGGAATCAAGAAACTCTTTGGTAAATTGATCCTCCAACCATGTCTTTGAAGAAACAACACTAGTTGATTTGTCTGAGATTCTGCCAAATTTAAAGACTGAGCTAGTACCAAGATATCGTCCAAATAAGGACACACCACAATACCCTGCTCTCTGATTACAGATAGAAGGGCACCGAGAACCTTCGAAAAGATTCTTGGAGCTGTCGCAAGGCCAAATGGAAGAGCGACAAATTGGTAATGCTTGTCTAGAAAAGAGAATCTCAGAAACCGATAATGGTATGGATGAATCGGAATATGAATATATGCATCCTGTATGTCTATTGTGGACATATAATGACCTTGCTGAACAAAAGGCAAAATAGCCCTTATAGTCACCATCTTGAAAGTTGGGACCCTTACAAAACGATTCACAAACTTCAGATCTAGAACTGGTCTGAATTAATTTTCCTTCTTTGGGACAAAGAATAGATTTGAATGAGTCTTTAGGGGAAAGAGTGGTTTTCTGTTCTCTATTCTGACGAAAGGAACGAAAATGATTAGAAGCTTTAGATTTACCCTTATATTTTCTATCTTGAGGCAAAAAAACTCCCTTCCCCCAGTGATAGTGGAAATAATAGGATCCAACTGTGAACCAAATAAATTATTACCCTGGAAAGATAGAGACAGTAATCTAGATTTAGATACCATGTCAGCATTCCATGATTTTAGCCATAAAGCTCTTCTAGCTAAAATAGCTAAAGACATAGATCACATCAATTTTGATGATATCAAAAATAGCATCACAGATTAAATGATTGGCAAGTTGAAGCAAACGAACAATGCTAGACAAATCAGGATCTGTTTCCTGTTGTGCTAAGCTATCCAGCCAAAAAGTTGATGCATCCGCAACATCAGCCATAGAAATGGCAGGCCTGAGAATATAGCCAGAATATAAATAAGCTTTCCTTAGATAAGATTTAATTTTCCTATCTAAAGGATCCTTAAAAGAAGTACTATCTTCCATAGGAATAGTAGTACGTTTGGCAAGAGTATAAATAGCCCCATCATTTTAGGGACTTTTCCCAAAACTGTAATTTAGCCACTGGCAAAGGGTACAACCTTTTAAACCTAGAAGAAGGAATAAAAGAAGCACCAGGCTTAATCCATTCCTTAGCAATCACATCAGATATAGCATCAGGAACAGGGAAAAACTCAGGAGTAATCACAGGAGGTTTATAAACAGAATTTAAACGTTTACTGGTTTTGTTATCAAGAGGACTAGACTCCTCAATATCCAAAGTAACCAATACTTCATTCAACAAATAACAAATATACTCAATCTTAAAAAGATAAATAGATTTATCAATGTCAGAGGTAGGATCTTCTGAACCAGAGAGATCCTCATCAGAGGAGAATATTTCAATATGTTGTCGGTCATTACAAAATTCATCAGTTTTATGAGAAGTTTTAAAAGACCTTTTACGTTTATTAGAAGTCGGAATAGCAGACATAGTTTTCTGTATTGCATCAGCAATATAATTTTTCAAATCAACAGGGATATCATGTACATTAGATGTTGAGGGAACAACAGATACTGAACTAGTACTGAAAGAAACATTTTCGGCATGCAAAAGCTTATCATGACAACTGTTACATACTACAGCTGGACATATAATCTCAGCTAATTTACAACAGATACACTTAGCTTTGGTAGAACTGTGTTCAGGCAGCATGATTCCTACAATAGCTTCTAAGATAGGATCAGATTGAGACATCTTGCAAAATGTAAAAGAAAAAAAAACATTTAGACAAAATATTCAATTTTCTCATATAGCAGTTTCAGGAACGGGAAAAAATGCAAACAGCATAGCCCTCTGAGCATAAAGAAGGAAAGAGGCATATAGGAAGTGGGGTAAAATAAAACCAAATTTTTTTGGTGCCAAGTATGACGCACAACAAACATCCGGAAATGAGGCAACTCGTGTCATGACCGACGCAACTTCGTGCCAAACAACCTGGCGTGAACAAAGACGGAGGATATTACGAACTTGCATCATCAAAGACGCACATTTGCCCCAAAAAATTATTGCGCCAAGAATGACGCAATAAATTACAGCATTTTGTGACCTCACAAGCCTAATTTTGCCCGCGAAATTAAAGAAAAATAAGTCAATTTAAAAAAGAGACTATACCCCAGGTAAGAAAATAAACTTCCTAAAACATTATTCTCGTACTGAAACTGATAGTTTGCAAAGGGAAATATACATAGACCTGACTCATGGCAAATATAAGTAACATACATATATTTAAAACTTTATATTAATACATAAAGTGCCAAACCATAGCTGAGAGTGTCTTAAATAATGATACATACTTACCGAAAGACACCCATCCACATATAGCAGATAGCCAAACCTGTACTGAAAACTATCAGCAGAGGTAATGGTATATAAGAGTATATTGTCGATTTGAAAAGGGAGGTAGGAGATCAATCCCTACGGCCGATAACAGAGAACCCTTGAAAAGATTTCCCATGAGAGAAACCATAAAATCAATAGGCGATACTCTCTTCACATCCCTCTGACTGTACTCTGAGAGTAATTGGGCTTCAATATGCTGAGAAGTGCTTATCATAGAAGAAAAATCAAGCACAAACTTACTTCACCACCTCCATAGGAGGCAAAGTTTGTAAAACTGAGTTGTGGGTGTGGTGGGAGGTATATTTATAGGCATTTTGAGGTTTGGGAAACTTTGCCCCTCCTGGTAGGAATGTATATCCATACGTCACTAGCTCATGGACTCTTGCCAATTACATGAAAGAAATTACATTTTTAAGGAGTTAAACACATAGTAATGTGCAAGCAACAGTGCCGTAATAAAATGCTTAAACACATTAGAGCATTTTAATCTAATCATATAATCATTTAAAAATTACATTAAATAGATTTGATTCAATTTAAGAATAGTGTAATTAAAGGGACACTAAAGTCAAAATTAAACTGTCATGATTCTGATAAACTGCACAATTTTAAACAACTTTCCAATTGACTTCCATTATCTAAATGTGCACAATCTTTTTATTTGTAAACTTTCTGAGAAACAAGCTCCTACTGAGCATGTGCAAGAATTCTCAGAATATATGTATAATATGCATTTTGTGATTGGCTGATGGCTGTCACATGATGCTGTTGATGACAAAAAAATTGATCAAATATTAATATTTAATCCCAACTAATAATAACTAAGTACCGACAGGTGAAATATTATGGTAATATTCAAAGGTGGAATCCAGCACAGTCTAGTGTGAAGATGCACAGTGAGCAACTACCAAAGCTCAAAATAATGGCAATATAAAACAAAGAGTGCTCTCCAATGATGCCAAAATAGCTTTATTTAGATATCCAGGACAGGATCATAAAAACACTATGTTTCGAGGATAGTACCCCTTAATCATGTGATACATATGTCATTAGTTCTCATTACTTATATAGGTGTGTACCTGAGATTTACCCTATACAGAACATAATTTCATCCTACCTATTATCAATAGTGCCACCTACAGGGTGAGAACCAAATGCAAATACATAAACAGCTATGAAGCACACAGGTTCAATGACTCTTTGTAAACTTATAAATTTGTTAAAAGGTTTGAAAAGCAATGTTACTAATAAGAGACTCAAAAAATGACAACCTTAGTAAAAAGACTTATCAAAGCACAGTTAATAATGAGCAGATGCAAATGATAGATATTTAGAAACAATGTAGTTTAAAAGAACCATCAATAGAAAGCAGACCAATTAATCTCCCTATGCATACCCCTAGGCTCAAGAGTGTATAACTGAAAAATCCAGTATGTCTTGCGCTGTTTCAGTAACAGATCTCTATTACCCCCTCGCCTGGGAGTTTTAACCTGTTTAATAACCTGAAAATGAAGTTGATTAATATGATGACCTGCTGCCAAAAAATGATGGGCTACTGGGGCAGTTAATACCTTGCACCTAATATTGCTTTTGTGTTCCGTGATACGATCACAGATACGTCTAGTGGACTCCCCCACATAGACACGCCCACAAGGACACTTGATCATATACACAACATAGCAAGTATTACAAGTGATCTTTGTAGAAATATTTACAGCCTGTATGGGGATGCAGGAAAAAGGGACATTTAATAATAGAACTGCAATTTATACAACCCAAACAAGGGAAATGTCATGTTCTGTCTCAGGATATCATGTGAGAGCCTCATTGTCTGGAACAGTTGCTTTAAAGGAAGATTAGTAGAAGCCATACTGATTGAAAATGAAAACAATTTATTTAAACAACAAAATACTTTGTTTAAGCAAATACTTGCAGAATATTTAAATATGCTACTCAGGTATGTTAAGACCACATACAGAAGGAGTGAAAATAAAGAAAACTAGTAAGCAGAGATGCAGATTCAAAAAGGAAAGTCTTTCTCTTGGTAATAACTGAAATGTAAGATTTGCACAAGGCAGAAAACAACTTGCAAACTGGTAACAGGTTTAAAGGTAAAGTCTCTCTCCTTGTAATTGCTGAGTGCAGGAATTGCACAATGCAGGAAACAACTTGCAAACTGGTAACAGGTTTAAAGGTAAAGTATCTCTCCTTGTAATTGCTGAGTGCAGGAATTGCACAATGCAGGAAACAACTTGCAAACTGGTAACAGGTTTAAAGGTAAAGTCTCTCTCCTTGAAATTGCTGAGTGCAGGAATTACACAATGCAGGAAACAACTTGCAAACTGGTAACAGGTTTAAAGGTAAAGTCTCTCTCCTTGTAATTGCTGAGTGCAGGAAATGCACAAGGCAGGAAACAAACTTGAAGATTGGTAACAGGTTTAAGGGTAAAGGCTTTCTCCTGGTAATACCTTGTAAACAGGTGCAAAGGAAAACTTTCTCCTGGCAATGGCCAAGTGCAGGAATTGCATAAAGCAGGAAACAAACTTGTAGATTGGTAACAGGTTTAAAGGTAAAGGCTTTCTCCTGGTAATACCTTGTAAACAGGTGCAAAGGAAATCTTTCTCCAAAGAAATACAGGAAACAGGTTCTGACTTGACAAAACAGATCCAATGTGAAGACACTAATGCAGACTAAAAGCCATCCTTAAATAGGGAGGTTTTGCACAGGGTTGGTTCTGATTAATTCCAGAATTGAGAACACCTGTGTGTTGCACAGGTGTAATAACAAGTAAGGCAAATAGTTATTTATCAGATCTTTTAAGATCCATGCTATTGTTGGAACTGGCTGTGGCTCAACATGTAAGCAAACAGAAATAGCAACCACAGAGCCACAGGTTCAAATCCCTATACAGCCCTTCTTAGCAGAATGCCTCCCAGACCTTTTCTTTTTCTTTTTAGTCTGGAGGCTTGGTTCATGACAGATGCCCCCTCCAAAGAGCGCACTCTGGGCGCTCAAAGCCTGATCAAACATCTGAAGGTGGGATTTACGAACAAGTGTTCCATTTGAAGCCCTAATACAATCAGATGGAATTGATTCTTCGCTTGGAACAGCTGCCTGAGATTGGGGACCCTTAGAAGATATCCCTGTAGGCATAACAAGAGCTGAAAAACCAAGACAGTTTTGATTTAGAGGTTCCTGATTATACCCAGCAGCTTGCAATGGACTGGCTGATGGGCAGGGTACCTCCGGGTAGGAAAAGACCTCTCCTTCAGAGTCAAGGAATTCGTTATCTGGGTCATATTTGCCTGATGGGTAGAGTACCTCTGGGTAAGGTATGACCTCTCCTTCAGAGTCCAGGAATTCATTTTCTGTGTCATTTATATCCAATTCAACCATCTCATCCAATTCTTTCTCAGTCAATGAGTAGCTGGGTGAAGGTGGTACAAGGAGGTGTGGATCTTTAGAATTGGCAGAGTCTGATTCAGCTGGAAGGTTTGTCACTTTTATGTCTGATGAGTGACTTTTGTTAGCTGGATCTCCAGCCAGGGCAGAAACAAGGTAATGTGCAGGATTTCCAGGAGGTATTTTTGCAGAGTTCCCCAATGTGGTTGATGCAGAAACAGACGCAGTGGTATGGGTAATGGATGTAGTTGGAGTTGTACTCCCAATGACCATCTGTTTCAAATCAGGTACCATTTCTTGAAGCGTGTTAGAAACGGTTGTTTGTAGAATAGATGTATTCTCCATAGCTGGGTCATCTCCAGGGGTATCATACAGTTTGCTAGTGGAAGTATAATTTGTTCCCTTAACATCAGAGTTCATTTTCAACTTGGCTGTATCTTGACTTGATCCTCTAGGAGGTCTTACTGGACACCCTGTGATGCGGTGACCAGGTCCCCCACAATAGAAACAGAGGTTAAGTTGTCTTCGCCGAATTTTCTCCTCTTCTGTTAAGGGTTCTTTAAAACCTTTCCTTGTTTGGGAGGTAACTTTAGACAAGGTTTCGGTTGGGAGAGATAACATTTCCACCAGCTCCATAAAGTTAATGAGTATGTCCTTAATAAACTTTAACACTGAATCCAATACAGCAATAATCCCAGAGGGCTCTCTTTTAAGGTCTTCACATTCTGTCATGTTCTGTCTCAGGATATCATGTGAGAGCCTCATTGTCTGGAACAGTTGCTTTAAAGGAAGATTAGTAGAAGCCATACTGATTGAAAATGAAAACAATTTATTTAAACAACAAAATACTTTGTTTAAGCAAATACTTGCAGAATATTTAAATATGCTACTCAGGTATGTTAAGACCACATACAGAAGGAGTGAAAATAAAGAAAACTAGTAAGCAGAGATGCAGATTCAAAAAGGAAAGTCTTTCTCTTGGTAATAACTGAAATGTAAGATTTGCACAAGGCAGAAAACAACTTGCAAACTGGTAACAGGTTTAAAGGTAAAGTCTCTCTCCTTGTAATTGCTGAGTGCAGGAATTGCACAATGCAGGAAACAACTTGCAAACTGGTAACAGGTTTAAAGGTAAAGTATCTCTCCTTGTAATTGCTGAGTGCAGGAATTGCACAATGCAGGAAACAACTTGCAAACTGGTAACAGGTTTAAAGGTAAAGTCTCTCTCCTTGAAATTGCTGAGTGCAGGAATTACACAATGCAGGAAACAACTTGCAAACTGGTAACAGGTTTAAAGGTAAAGTCTCTCTCCTTGTAATTGCTGAGTGCAGGAAATGCACAAGGCAGGAAACAAACTTGAAGATTGGTAACAGGTTTAAGGGTAAAGGCTTTCTCCTGGTAATACCTTGTAAACAGGTGCAAAGGAAAACTTTCTCCTGGCAATGGCCAAGTGCAGGAATTGCATAAAGCAGGAAACAAACTTGTAGATTGGTAACAGGTTTAAAGGTAAAGGCTTTCTCCTGGTAATACCTTGTAAACAGGTGCAAAGGAAATCTTTCTCCAAAGAAATACAGGAAACAGGTTCTGACTTGACAAAACAGATCCAATGTGAAGACACTAATGCAGACTAAAAGCCATCCTTAAATAGGGAGGTTTTGCACAGGGTTGGTTCTGATTAATTCCAGAATTGAGAACACCTGTGTGTTGCACAGGTGTAATAACAAGTAAGGCAAATAGTTATTTATCAGATCTTTTAAGATCCATGCTATTGTTGGAACTGGCTGTGGCTCAACATGTAAGCAAACAGAAATAGCAACCACAGAGCCACAGGTTCAAATCCCTATACAGCCCTTCTTAGCAGAATGCCTCCCAGACCTTTTCTTTTTCTTTTTAGTCTGGAGGCTTGGTTCATGACAGGAAACAACCTACAATCTTCTTAGTAATAAAATTCTGTATCACCGTTTTGTCTGCTCCAATATCAGCTTAAATCAATGTATCACGTAAAAAATGTTTACGTTTATAAGCAGGCATAGGTGGCTGTTTAAATTCTTCTATATTTGGATTGCACCTACTCAAAATATCCCAATGTTTACAAATTATCTTAGAGATAGAACTTTGCCTAGAGAATTCAGAAACAAAAGTAATCCTTTTCTAATCCCCTTTGGGTTTACTAGATTTCAATAGTAATTCTCTCTGCATAGGTTTAACTTATCACTTTATTAATCAGACTCTGGGGGTAAAATCTCTCAAGGAATTTGCTGCCCATTTCCTCCAATCTAGCTGGAACATTGTCAGCATCAGAGACAATCCGTTTAACCCTTAACATTGGACTGCGAGGTAGTGATTTGGTTAACCGTTTAAAATGAAGTAAACTGTTCCTATCGGTTTCTTTCCTAAAGATATCAGTCTTGAACCCCAAACCATCTTAGTGGTAACATCCAAAAAAATCAATCTTAATCTCACTCCATGAAAATTTGAATTTAATGATAGAGGTAGAGTGGTTCAATTCATCAATGAAAAACTCTAGGGCTCCAATGTCACCCACCCATATGCCAAAAATATCGTCAATGTAGCACCACCAAGTCGTGCCACATTGACGAAAAAGTTAATTCTCGAAGATAAACTTCTCTTCAAATGTGTACATATAAATGTTGGCATAATTGGGGGCGACATTGGAGCCCATTGCTGTGCCCTGTAGTTGGAGATAAAGAGTTTTGAAAAAGAAAGTAATTGTTATACAGAATGATCTCTAATATCTGCATAATTTGTTAAATATTGTATAGACTTGCAGAATATAAGGCATATTTAACAGCACTTAACCCACTCTCATGCAAAATGGATGTATTTTTGCTTGAAACATCTAAACTAAACAATATGAACTTGTCTGTATGCATTTGCAAGTTATTCAGTTTATTCAAAAAATCATTGGTGTCTTTAACAAAAGTACTCGGTTGCTCAACCAGAGGCCTAAGTATTTTATTCAAAAAGTTGCCAAATTTGAAAACACTGAATTAGTGCCAGCGACAATGGTGCATCCAGGGGGGGGGGGGGGGGGGGCAACCAAGGACTTGTGAATCTTTGGAAGGATGTATAACATAGGTGTCAAGGGATCTTTGACCTGCAAAAATCTAGCAGTTTTATTGTCTATGATGGCATTGTTAAATGCAAATTGTATTGTACTTTGAATTTCTTTCACAATTGTAAACATCACTCATATTGAGTTGTTGATATATTTCTTTTTTATAGTCTAATTTGTTAAGTACAACAGTGGCACCGTCTATATCCTCTTGCTTTAAAAATAACTCCTTCCTTGCTTTAAGAGTCTTAAAGGCATAGCGGTCCACTGCTGTAAAATTAACATGTTTAGACTTCCTCTGTAATCTAGTCTGGTGAATTTTGGCTTGTAATTTGTCCAAATCAGCTAGTATTAGTTTTTAAAAGGTCTCAATACTGCAGTGTGTATTAGGTGGACAAAATACACTTTTGTTATGCAAAGCCAAATCTTTAATTCTTAGTGTTTTTCCTATCACCTTAACATCTTTATCTGTCTTAACATTTTTATCTGTCACAGCATTCATAGAAACAGATTGATTATCAACATTTAAGTTTGCAGCTTGTGATGAAAAGGCATTTGCGTGCCAATATTTCAATCTGACATGCCTGAAAAAAACGAAAAACGTCTCTCCTGAGATGGAAAAAGTCACAGTCATTCAACGGACCAAAAGACAAACCTTTTTGGAGTATGGCAGATTCATTTTCACTTAATGGGGTATCTGAAATATTAACAACTATACTTTGTTGCGTGCACGGGTCACACAGGGTGAAGTTGCCTTGCCGCCCCTCTGCCCTTCTTGGTCTCCTCTGGAGGGAACTATGGTGTTTGCGGCCCCACTTTCTGAACTTGGCTCGCCTTCCCCCTGGGAAAAATCAGCGGAGGAATCAGAGCTACTGCCAGTAGATGTGGTTTTTCGGTGATAACGCCTCCTAAAACCGAAAGTGCCGCGTTGCTCTCTTCCCTGGGGGTCAAAGATCTAACGATAGACCCTACGGGTAGACTTATCCTGCTTGTCCCTGAAGAATTTATACCTCTAACGCTCTTCAATGGTTTTGTGTAAGTCCGCTATCATATCCTTGTTGTCAGTTAGCAATTTATTACAGGCCTCTGTAGCCATCAATTGCCGTAATTCATTTTCCAGTTTAGCAATTGATTCCTTCAGCAGATCAATATCCTTTTGTAGGTATTCTACTGTGAGCACCATGATGTCGAATGAACATTTGTTTAGAATTTGTTCAAATTTTCAACAGTACTCTTGATTCTTCTTTAACAATGTGGGTCGGGTGTTCATCCGGAGTCCCAGAGGGATGCGTTTAAACCTGTGATACTCGGCAAGTGTGGTAGTGTGCAAATCATAAGCTAGATATTTCTTTGCCAGCTTATCGTACTGAGTGCTAGCTAAATCAATGGGAGCTGTATGCAAAAAATTGCGGGAGCCTCTAACAAGAGTCGTGAATGCTTGAGGCTTCAAACTTTGTGTAAGTAAAAGTTTGAGATCCAGTCACGTCCTCATGATTTGAGATCCAGTCACGTCCTTATGTTCCTGTCCTAGATATCTAAATAAAGCTATTTTGGCATAATTGGAAATCACTCTGTATTATATTGCAATTATTTTGAGCTTTGGTTGTTGCTCACTGTGCATCTCCACACTGGACTGTGCTGGATTCCACCTTTAAATATTACTGTGGATTTAACTACGGGTTTCCGTGCACTCCTGTTTCTACAATATGTCTACTAATGAGGACCAGAGTGAATTAAATGTCCAATATCACAGTTAAAGTGACAGTATACACCAATTTATATAACTGCATTTAAAAGACACTACTATAAAGAAGAATATGCACAGATACTGATCTAAAAATCCAGTAAAAGACAGGATAACATAAGTAGTATATAATTAACATGTGTTCTTTAATACTATTAAGCTTATATTATGTGCACTTCATATTGCCTAAAATATTGCATTTACAATTGTGCATTGGAAACCTTAATATGTCACTCATTGATTTAAAAAATCATATATGTTTTGCTGAAATGACACCTGCTGTAACTATCTTCTTTTTCTTATTTCTTTCAATTTTTTTAAAAAAAAGTGATTTCAACATAAAAATTTAGTATAAAACTTTTTAAAAACTTACTTAGACGCTCGCTCCCAGTTTAGCACTGTTGATGAGGTTAGGTTGGGACACACAGTTAAAGGGGATGGGAAACAGGAACAGCAGACACTTCCCTGCATATGAAAAGACAGATTAGACAAACAGGAGCAGCAGGAATCTGTAGACATCAGTATACATCTAAAACTTTGGGGGCTAGGAAAAATAAGCAAAACTTTACATTTTTACAAAAACACTCCCAGATGGGCTAAATAAATGAATCATCTACAACAGTGGCTCTCAAGCAAAGTGACCACAAGGCCCAGTAAATTTTAGCTGGACATGTCCAGGGCTTGGTAGTTTTTTATATATAGCGCAGCAGGGGCAGACTCATATGCCTGGCAAATGGGACCTGGTCCAAGGGACCAGCAAGTAGGGGGGTCCACAAATGGCATCTCCATGGCTCCTGGTGTGTTGCTTAAGCTGGGGTTTTCAGCTGCCCTATCAGTAACTAAGCAGTTAAGTGAGGGTTTAGTGGGAGCCCTGGCCCCAGAGTGGGGACTTGTTCCTGGATGTGGGGTTTGTTACTCGGGGACCCTAGAGTGCGGGGGATCCTGTCAGAGGTCTTTCGCTGTGAGGGCCATGGAGTGTGGGGTCTGGCCCTGGAGGTTGGGGGCCATTTCTCTGGCCCTTGATGTTGGGATGCCTGGTGGGGGCAGGGCAGGGGGGCTACCATGTTGATTTGCATACATTTGAATACATTTGGGTCAGTGTGAGACAGTGGGGGCCCTTCCCTAATTTTTGACTGAAGCCCTGATTGGTCTTAGTCTGCCCCTGGTGCGCAGTGGGGGCATGACAGGGGGCAAAGTGTGCATGACAGTGGGGGCAAAGTGCGCAGTTAGAGCATGACAGTTCGCGGCCCAGCAGCAGGGCTGTCACGACCCGGCTGTTGAGAAACCAGGATCTACAAAACATGTATGCAAAGAAAAATCTAGTGTACAAAGTCCCTTTAAGGTTTACTAGAACAAGTCAGAATAAAGCAGTACACATAGCTAATTAGCAGAATTCAGCTATGTAGTATGAACCAAAATGTACCATCAACAGGGCTTTTGTTATAACAATTCAATAAAATACCATCAAATGTAATGCCTGATTAGCACAATTGTTAATAAATCAAATACATTAGTTAGAAGTCTTATACAGTTCATCAACTATCCAGCATTTAGCAACAAATACAATTTAACTCAATAATCTTAGAACATCTTATAATAATTAAAATACTTCAACAATATTGTTAACACCCTTAGTCTCAATGGATAAATAATTTCCTAGGACAGTCACTTGTAAAATATCAAGCTGAGATATGTAATACACTTTTTCAGCAGGAATATTAATTAGGGGTTTTCCCAGTGCACCAATCAGAATGTTAACCAATCAATGCACAGCAATGTATACAATATGTCTAAACTTTAAATACAATTTCTAAAATACCTTATAATAATTAAAATCAATTTAGAAATATGTATTACAGAACCCCTTCAATATTAAATATCCTAACAGCTAACATTTATTTTATAATAATCTTAAAGGAACATGCAACACACATTTCTCTTTCATGAATTAGAAAGAGCATGCTATTTTAAACAAATTCACAATTTCCTTCTATTATCTCATTTGCTGTATTTAATTTTTTTGTTGAAAAGCATATCTAAATAGGTTCAGTAACTGCTAATTGGTGGCTGCACATAAATTCCTTGTGTGATTGGCTCACCCATGTGCATTGTTATTTCTTTAACATAGGAAATCTAAAGAATGAAGCAAATTACATAATAGAAGTAAATTGGAATGTTGTTTAAAATTGTATTCCTTATCTGAATCATGAAAGAAAATTTTGTGGTTTCAAGTCCCTTTGAAAAAATAAAAAACAGATATACAGAAAAACTTGTTTGCATTTACACATCACCAGCCCTGGTTTGCAATATGGGGATAAACCTCTATATGGGTAAGCCACGTGTGTGATCTCTATGTGGGTGTCTGTATAGTGTATCCCCCTCTGGTATGCAAGTCAGCTTGAATATGAGGTTTGTCTAAGCCCAGTATTTTTTACTGCCAGAACAGGAGTTTTTTTTAGCTACCAGGGCACAGGATTTAGCCAAAAGGATCAGTCTCTCTCAACTCTGTGAGAGCTCTTTTCTCTGAAGCATTCATCTTACCCTTTTGCTAATCATCCAGTGAAATCTTTAAATATGTGAGTGACATTTCTCATTGGTTAGGCTCTTGCCCCCTGTTGATTGTTAATGCCTTTAAAGGGACAGTCTAGTAAAAATTAAACTTTCATGATTCAGATAGGCCATGCACATTTAAACAACTTTCCAATTTACTTTTATCATCAAATTTGCTTTGTTGTTTTGCTACTCTTTGTTGAAAGTTAAACCTAGGTAGGCTCATATGCTAATTTCTAGGCCCTTGAAGGCCTCCTATCTCAGTTTTTTACAGGTAGACAGCGCTAGTTCATTTGTGCCATATTGATAACATTGTGCTCACTGCCATGAAGTTACCTAGAAGTCAGTACGGATTGGCTAAAATGCAAGTCTGTTAAAAGAACTGAAAGAAAAAGGCAGTCCTCAGAGGCTTAGATACAAGATAATCACAGAGGTAAAAAGTATATTAATATAACTGTGTTGGTTATGCAAAACTGGGGAATAGGTAAAAAAGTGATGATCTTTTAACTGTGCTATAAAATATCTTGAGTTATGTGCATATTATAGAAGGGTCAGCTGAGGTAAAAGAGTGTGTAAAGAAAGCGTATAAGTATTTTAATAAAATCGTCAAAAATCTGCAAAATTACTTACACTTTGGTGTTGCCAAGTGTAGCCTGCTCAACCCCCTTATCAGTGTCCTACTCCATACCTTGTGGTGTCATGTAACAAAAGTGTGCATGTGAGGATAATTTGTTTTGCAAGGAAGGGTGGTTGAGGATAGATGGCCCTGTTATCTAGTACTTACTGAAAAAACATAATTTATGTAAGAACTTACCTGATAAATTCATTTATTTGATGGTGGCGAGAGTCCATGAGCTGTTACGTATGGAATATACATTCCTACCAGGAGGAGGCAAAGTTTCCAAAACCTCAAAAGCCTATAAACCCCCCACCCACCTCACACATACCTCAGTTCTATGAATAGCCAAGTGGTGAGGTGTTTAAAAGGAGTAAAAGCCAATAATGTGGAGCAAAAAAAAAAGATCTGCTTTAAACAAAAAATGAACCCCAAATGGGTGGGGCCTCGCCACCATTAAATAAATGAATTAATCAGGTAAGTTCTTACATCTAGATAAATCAAAATAGAGGGCGCCACATGGTGCAGATCAGATGGTAAATGATATTACAGTCTAAGGAGGACAAAAGAATCCTACTCACGAGATGTAAAGCACAGATGTGCAAAACCAGCAATCCGGAACCACTTGTCGTCCGGTAGACCAATGGAAATGATCACAGGGGCGAATCCTCGTCTCACCAGGGAGAGTCCAGGGATGCCTTAGGGCAGGAGTCAGTCAGCAGAAAGGAATCCAACAGTAACCAGTCCCACACCTCAAATGACTAGAAAGGAGACTAGACCAGCTCCAAGAAGGTCAACGATTCAGAAGATCAAAAAGGTAGGCAGCAAGTGAGGAGATGAATGAATCTTTAAAATTTATTAAAATGGTAAAAACATAAGCAACGCGTTTCTCAGTGTAACACACTGTTTCATCAGGCTGTATAAGAAACAAACTCACAGCTGCCATATTTAAACCCTAAACAACCAATCATAATGGGGAAAAAAATTCCACCCCCTTACCAGGTAATACCATGTTCACATGGGGGGGGGGGATAAAAAATATATTAAATAAAATTGGATATATAACATATGGAAATCTACACATAACATATAATATGTACACACATACAATTAATAAACTGTATACTTTCTCCAGAGGACAACTGGTCACCATTAATATGTGTAAAATGACAGAATTATTATTAGAAAATTGACACCAAACAAAACAAACTGCTAATGGTACATTCCAATGGTCAGTAAGAGAAAGTAATAAAAACGTATCTATCCTATTGAAATAGGATTCATAAAAAATTCCATTTAGTATTGCTACTGTGAGCTGTGAGCTGTGAAATGGGGAAAGGGAAATAAATAATTATATAACCATGTGTAATCGAAATGATAGTGTTCTATGTGCACAAATTGATATGCTGTCAAGTGAAAAAGAGGGAGGGGGCGTGTTTTGGACATACATGGTGTAATAAGGGGAAAAAGAAATTCTATAGTAAAGAAACCATACAAGACCAACTAGACTTCTTTACTAGGAAGCATAAAATAGATGTTTAGCAAATGTTATTAACTTGTGAATAATAACAATAATACTCTGTTGAGCCAAATCTATAAGGTGTGCGTGAACTAAGTTGCCAAGGCAACAGGGGAGGTTAGTACACATCATTGGTGTCAGTGTAATGGGGCGTGGTTCAGTGAACAATAACGTTCATAGAAAAATCGGGTAAAGAAATAAATATATCCAAATCCAAATCCAAATTGAGTCAGTGATGAATCTAAAGATATTGCGGATGGTCAGTGTTAAGACCACAAGACCGCTGTAATAACAACATTAGCCTACGGCTCAAGGAAAAATTTGCCATTTACAAAGGAACAGTGACTCATGGGGGTGTGTGAAGGACTGCCAATCAGCCGCCGGTAAGGAAATACATAATGGGGAATGACAGCCAATAGCTGTTTCGAAAGCAGTGGCCAATAAAAAAACGTCCAATATCGAGTATGTAATACATGACAGGGGAACAGGTAACAGTGTGAATATGACAAAATGTGAACCTATATTAAGGACGAAAGCAATAAAGTGCGGAACACCAGGGGAATAACAGGAAAATAGAACAATAGAACTAAAATAATAACTAAAATTAACTAAGATCGAAATATACAAATAACGATATTCGCATGTTCTTAATATAAACCTATGTGAATGTGATGAGTGACTAAGGACAGTGAATGTGACTAGATGCCTCAACAAAAACCAAAATGTACTGGAAAAAGGGGAGAGAGACCAGGTGTAATGATATAGTGGATCATATCACTAGTAAGGAGGATGAATAAAGTTATAAAATTGTAATAATTGTAAATATAAAAGGGGGAGGTGGAGGGTAGATTAACCCACACTATATAGGGAATGAGGGATATATGTGATATCACTAATATATGGATAGTAAAATTGATGATAAAATTAAAATAAAAAGGGGGTAGTGGGTATATTAGCCACCACTGATATAAAAATCACAGGATATAAATGGGAAAGGAAGAGGGGGATAAGAACAGGTGGGGAAAAAAGGGAATAATAAATGTATGTAGGGGAGGTGAAGTGTATAAGTGTAATATAATGTGAAGTGGGACAAACCAGTGAATGGAGCATGACAATATCCCGTCATATATATGGATGGGAGGACTATAGAGATAGGGGATCGGAGTGGTCAAAGTATAAATTATATAATGGATGGCACAGACTAAACTATAATAGTACAGGGAGCCAGATTAGACAATTGACAAATTATTTATTATCATATAAGGAAATGAATGAGATAGGAATTCAGAATGCTGCTAGATCCATATTGAGATTGAGACCAGAGGGAAACAGGGTCTTGAGTTTATAGATCCAATATGTCTCCCTCTGTCTCAACCTATTAAATCTATTATATAAATGGGACTGGGGAATCGATTCAAGAGGACATATGCTAAATGTATTAATGATACTATTGTGTGTGTTATTGCAAAGTCTGGGGACACTATGATTAGGAACTTTGTTCTTGATATTTCTCAGATGTTCATTCCATCTGTTCCTAATAAGCCTACAAGTACGGCCAACATATTGAATCCCACAGAGATTGCAAGTTAATAAGTATATTACATAAACAGATGTACATGTCAAAAATTGATGGATATTGTATGATTTTTTGGTGATATTAGATGAAAAAGTTTTGCACCCTGGCTTAATGTATTTACACATATTGCATTTCTTGAGGTGGCACTTCCCTATGCCTTTTATTTTAGATAGTATGTTAGAATTGGTTCTTTGGTTAGGCTTGTGAACCACCACCTTACTGGGTGCCAGAACACTTTTTAGTGTTGGAGCTCGTCTAAAAACACATTTTGGTTCAGGATCTACAAGCTTTCCCAATATAGGGTCTTTTTTAACCAAATTCCAATGTTTCTTAATGATGTGTTTAATTTTGCCATGATTGACATTGAATTGGGTAATAAAAGTTGAATTACAGTGATCTGTTGTTTTTGTGTTATTACTATTTTTGTTATGTAAAAAATATGAATCTCTATTGTCAGATCTAGCACGTTCATATCCGGTGTCAATTAGTGATTTAGGATAACCTTTTTCTTCAAATCTCGCTTTAAGAATAAGACTTTGTTGTTCATAGTCTTCAATATGGCTGCAATTCCTACGTATTCTCTTAAACTGTCCCTATGGAATGTTTTTAAGCCATGAGCTATAATGGTTACTATGATAGTTCAAATAACTATTACAATCGACAGTTTTGAAATGTGTGGTGGTGGTGATTCTGTTGTCATTGGAGAAAGTCAAACACAAGTCTAAAAATACTATTGTCTTCGGTTCAATAGAACTGGAAAAAGTTAACCCCATCTGGTTGGAATTAAGATATTGCACAAATGTTTCCGCGGAGGTAATGTCACCTTCCCATAAAAATATAAGATCGTCTATGTATCTGCCATAGAAGACCAGGCTCGCCCCGTGCGAGGAATTATAGATTTTTGTTCCTCAAAAATGCCCATAAAGAGGTTGGCAAAACTCGGGGCAAACCTGGTCCCCATGGCAGTACCTAGTATCATTATATTACACTTATACACTTCACCTCCCCTACATACATTTATTATTCCCTTTTTCCCCCACCTGTTCTTATCCCCCTCTTCCTTTCCCATTTATATCCTGTGATTTTTATATCAGTGGTGGCTAATATACCCACTACCCCCTTTTTATTTTAATTTTATCATCAATTTTACTATCCATATATTAGTGATATCACATATATCCCTCATTCCCTATATAGTGTGGGTTAATCTAGCCTCCACCTCCCCCTTTTATATTTACAATTATTACAATTTTATAACTTTATTCATCCTCCTTATTAGTGATATGATCCACTATATCATTACACCTGGTCTCTCTCCCCTTTTCCAAGACAATTTGGTTTTTGTTGAGGCATCTAGTCACATTCACTGTCCTTAGTCACTCATCACATTCACATAGGTTTATATTAAGAACATGTGAATATCGTTATTTGTATATTTCGATCTTAGTTAATTTTAGTTATTATTTTAGTTCTATTGTTCTATTTTCCTGTTATTCCCCTGGTGTTCCGCACTTTATTGCTTTCGTCCTTAATATAGGTTCACATTTTGTCATATTCACACTGTTACCTGTTCCCCTGTCATGTATTACATACTCGATATTGGACGTTTTTTTATTGGCCACTGCTTTCGAAACAGCTATTGGCTGTCATTCCCCATTATGTATTTCCTTACCGGCGGCTGATTGGCGGTCCTTCACACACCCCCATGAGTCACTGTTCCTTTGTAAATGGCAAATTTTTCCTTGAGCCGTAGGCTAATGTTGTTATTACAGCGGTCTTGTGGTCTTAACACTGACCATCCGCAATATCTTTAGATTCATCACTGACTCAATTTGGATTTGGATTTGGATATATTTATTTCTTTACCCGATTTTTCTATGAACGTTATTGTTCACTGAACCACGCCCCATTACACTGACACCAATGATGTGTACTAACCTCCCCTGTTGCCTTGGCAACTTAGTTCACGCACACCTTATAGATTTGGCTCAACGGAGTATTATTGTTATTATTCACAAGTTAATAACATTTGCTAAACATCTATTTTATGCTTCCTAGTAAAGAAGTCTAGTTGGTCTTGTATGGTTTCTTTACTATAGAATTTCTTTTTCCCCTTATTACACCATGTATGTCCAAAACACGCCCCCCTCCCTCTTTTTCACTTGACAGCATATCAATTTGTGCACATAGAACACTATCCTTTCGATTACACATGGTTATATAATTATTTATTTCCTTTTCCCCATTTCACAGCTCACAGTAGCAATACTAAATGGAATTTTTTATGAATCCTATTTCAATAGGATAGATACGTTTTTATTACTTTCTCTTACTGACCATTGGAATGTACCATTAGCAGTTTGTTTTGTTTGGTGTCAATTTTCTAATAATAATTCTGTCATTTTACACATATTAATGGTGACCAGTTGTCCTCTGGAAAAAGTATACAGTTTATTAATTGTATGTGTGTACATATTATATGTTATGTGTAGATTTCCATATGTTATATATCCAATTTTATTTAATATATTTTTTATCCCCCCCCCCCCCATGTGAACATGGTATTACCTGGTAAGGGGGTGGAATTTTTTCCCCCATTCTGATTGGTTGTTTAGGGTTTAAATATGGCAGCTGTGAGTTTGTTTGTTATACAGCCTGATGAAACAGTGTGTTACACTGAGAAACGCGTTGCTTATGTTTTTACCATTTTAATACATTTTAAAGATTCATTCATCTCCTCACTTGCTGCCTACCTTTTTGATCTTCTGAATTGTTGACCTTCTTGGAGCTGGTCTAGTCTCCTTTCTAGTCATTTGAGGTGTGGGACTGGTTACTGTTGGATTCCTTTCTGCTGACTGACTCCTGCCCTAAGGCATCCCTGGACTCTCCCTGGTGAGATGAGGATTCGCCCCTGTGATCATTTCCATTGGTCTACCGGACGACAAGTGGTTCCGGATTGCTGCTTTTGCACATCTGTGCTTTACATCTCGTGAGTAGGATTCTTTTGTCCTCCTTAGCCTGTAATATCATTTACCATCTGATCTGCACCATGTGGCACCCTCTATTTTGATTTATCTAGATTCCTTATCCTTGTGTCGTGGCGTGACACCCTAGAGGAGCGGCCCTTCTGTCTGGAACATCTCTTCTGGGACTTTACATTACGGATATTAAAGTCTTTGCCATCACATGCCATCCCATTTCGGATGACAGTTTGTATATTATAGATATTATTGTATAATCTTGCCTATAGTCTTTTTTAGACCCTTGCATTTATTTATCTACCTGTTTCCGTTTGTTACTCCTAGGCGCCTCTTATAAGTACCTTAGTGATATTAGTTGTTACTAGAGTACTAGTCTGCTTATATTAAGTTCTTACATAAATTATGTTTTCTTTCATATGTTTTCCATTTGGATTTTTTAAATCACTCTGGGAAGCAGGACTAGAGGGGGGGGGATATGTAAGCAGGCTGAAAAGACCAGGGAACTGCTAGAGCATCCAACACCTCTACCTGAGGATCCCTGGACCTCGCAAGGTACCTGGGAAGTTTGTTGTTCAAATGAGAGGCCATCAGATCTATTTCTGGTAGGCCCCCTAGTTGTATTATTATTATTATTCTTTATTTATAAAGCGCCAACAGATTCCGCAGCGCTGCCCATGGGTACAAGGATAACAGTACAGTGGAGAAACAGTACGATAAGACACAAAATTTTACAGACAAATACAGGGGGAATTGAGGGCCCTGTTCCCGTGGGAACTTACAATCTAGATGGGTAGGAGGATTGGAAACAGGAGGTGGGGACTGCAGAGGTGAGAATGATATTAGTGAGGAGATAGAGGGCAACTGTTAATTGGTTAGTTTGTTAATAAGTTGGGTGATAAGCTTCCCTGAACAGAAAGGTCTTTAGGGAACGTTTAAAGGAGGAGATGTTAGGGGCAAGTCTGACATCTCAAGGAAGTGTGTTCCAGAGGGTTGGTGCCGCACGAGAGAAGTCCTGTAGTCTAGAATGAGAGGAGGTGATGGTAGAGGATGCAAGAAGCAGGTCGTTGTTGGATCTTAGGGGACGGGCAGGAGTATATTTGTTGATGAGTGAGGACAGGTAGGGTGGGGCAGCATTGGTGAGGGCTTTGTAGGTTAGGGTGAGAATTTTGAATTTAACTCTGTTGTGAATGGGGAGCCAGTGAAGGGACTCACAGAGAGGCGCAGCAGAAACAGAGCGTCGAGAGAGGTGGATTAGTCTGGCAGATGCATTTAGGACGGATTGGAGGGGAGAGAGGCGGGAGAGAGGGAGGCCAGTTAGTAAGTTGTTACAGTAGTCAAGTCGGGAAATTACCAGGGAGTGGATGAGCTGTTTGGTAGTTTCAGCACTCAGAAACGGGCGAGTTTTGGAGATATAGCGTAGGTGGTTGCGGCAGAATGAAGAGAGCAGTTGGATGTGGGGGATGAAGGACAGATTTGAGTCAAGCGTGACTCCGAGGCAGCGGACTTGGAGTGATGGGGAGATAGTGGTGCCGCCAACAGTGATAGAAAAATTGGAGACGGGAGTGGAGCTAGAGGGGGGAATTAGAAGTAGTTCGGTCTTGGACATATTTATTTTTAGGTGGTGAGAGGCCATCCAGGAGGAAATGCCAGATAAGCAGTCACTGATGTGAGAGTTGACAGAAGGAGAGAGTGCAGGGGTGGAAAGGTAGATCTGGGTATCGTCAGCATAGAGGTGATAGCTGAAGCCATAGCTGTTGACAAGTTTACCCAGTGAAGAAGTGTAAATAGAGAAGAGTAGAGGACCCAGGACAGAGCCTTGAGGTACTCCAACAGACAGGGGCAATAGAGAGGAGGAGTCACCAGCAAAAGAGACTGAGAAGGATCTGTTAGAGAGATAAGAGTGAATCCAGGAGAGGGCAGTGTCACAGAGACCAAGAGAACTGAGAGACTGTAGGAGAAGGGGATGGTCAACAGTGTCAAAGGCAGCAGACAGGTCAAGTAAGATGAATATAGAGTAGTAGCCTTTGTTTTTAGCAGAAAGGAGATCGTTAGTAACCTTGGTGAGGGCAGTTTCAGTTGAGTGTTGGGGACGGAAGCCAGATTGCAGGGGGTCGAGCAATGAGTTGGAGGACAGGAAGTGGGTTAGGCGACTGAAAACTAGTTTTTCGAGGAGTTTTGAAGCTAGTGGGAGCAGTGATATCGGGCGGTAGTTTGCAGGGGAGTTAGGGTCGAGGGAGGGTTTTTTGAGGATGGGGGTGACTTTCGCATGTTTGAAGGAGGCAGGGAATGAGCCGGTAGAAAGGGATAGGTTAAATATGTGAGTAAGAGCCGGAGTGAGGGTGGTAGACAGAGGAGGGATTAGATGTGAAGGAATAGGGTCAAGCGGGCAGGTAGTGAGGTGTGAAGAAGACAAAAGGGAAGCCACTTCACTCTCAGTGGTTGGGAGGAGGGTACAGAGAGTGGCAGAGGGGGTGACTGGGAGCGGAGTTGGGAGATTGCAGGTTTGTGTTGGGATGTTTCCTCGGATTGCAAGTGTTTTATTGAGAAAATAGTCAGCGAGGTCTTGAGCACTGAATGCAGATGAGGGAGAGAGTTGAAAATAGAGAAGAGTCTTTTAGGGTTTGAGGAGTGAGTGGATATAAGAGAGGAGAAGTAGGTTTGCTTAGCTAAGCGAAGGGCAGAGGTGTAAGAGTAGAGAAGGAACTTATAGTGCATGAAATCATGATCAGAGCGGGATTTCCTCCAGGCACGCTCAGCAGTGCGGGAGCATTTTTGTAGGTGACGCGTTTGTTGGGAGTGCCAGGGTTGGAGCTGACGACGTGGGGCTTTGCGAGGTTGGGGTGGAGCGAGAGTGTCAAGTGCAGCAGAGAGAGTATTGTTATAGTGGGTTATAGCAAGGTCAGGGCAGGATATTGTAGAAGTGTGGGGGAGGCGTAGTTGAATGAGATTGGAGAGTTGGGAAGTGTCCACAGTGTGCAGATTTCTGCTGGTGCGGGGGCGAGAGGGGGAAGTAGGTTTAGTATCAATATTAGGATTAAAGGTGAGCAGATGGTGGTCTGAGATGGGAAATGGGCGACATGCAACATTAGAGAGAGAGCAGAGATAGGAGAATACCAGATCAATTGAGTGTCCATCACGGAGGGTAGGGAATAGGGTGGATTGTGACAGGCCGAAGGAGTTAGTGAGTGAGAGAAGTTTAGAGGCAGCAGGGGCAGATGGGTTGTCAATGGGGATGTTGAAGTCCCCTAGAATTAGAGCAGGTGTATTTGTGGAGAGAAAGTAAGGAAGCCAGGCAGCAAAGTTGTACAATGAAATAGAACACATCTTGGTGGAGAGACCACTCTCCTGGATGTAGGGACTGACGACTGAGGTAATCTGCCTCTCAGGTGTCTACACATGGGATGTGAATTGCAGAGATGAGGCAGGATTTGGTTTCTGCCCAAGAAAGGATTCGAGATACCTCTATCATGGCTAGGGAACTTCGAGTTCCCCCTTGATGATCGACAGATGCCACCATTATAACATTGTCTGTCTGAAAACAGAGATAAGGTTCTTTATTCAATAGAGGCCAAGGGGGGTAGTTATCAAGTCGTCTACTTTACCTGCCTTCGCCGGTTCAATACGCCCGCCTAAGCTCGCCTAAGCTCGCCTACCATCGCCGCCGCAGACCTTCAAAATTTCACCTAAGTTATCAATAAAGCTATCAAAAAGCTGCGCACCAAGTACGGGGCGATGAGCAGCGGACTGTGATAGTCATCACTCATCCGATCTCGCTGCTCTTCGGCTTTTTGACAGCTTTATTGACAAGCTGTCACTAAGCACCCACACTAACTACACTGTTCTACCCCCTATACCGGAGCCCCCCGCAACTAAATAAAGTTAGTAACCCCTAAACCGCCGCTCCCGGACACCGCCACAACTATAATAAATGTATTAACCCCTAAACTGCCGCTCCCGGAGCCCACCGCCACCTACATTATACCTAGTAACCCCAATCCTGCCCCCCCTATACCGCCGCCCTCTATAATAAAGTTATTAACCCCTATCCAGCCGATCCCGGACCTCGCCGCAACTAAATAGTTTAACCCCTAAAGCACCGCTCCCGGACCCCGCCGCAACCTATATTAAACTTATTAACCCCTAATCTGCCCCCCTACACCATCGCCACCTATAATAAATTTATTAACCCCTATCCTGCAACCCCTACACCACCGCCACTGTAATAAAATAATTAACCCCTAAACCTAAGTCTAACACTAACCCCCCCCAACTTAAAGATTAATTAAATACATCTAAATAATATTTCTCTTATTAACTAAATTAATCCTATTTAAAACTAAATACTTACCTTTAAAATAAACCCTAATATAGCTACAATATAAATAATAATTATATTGTATCTATCATAAGATTTATTTTTATTTTACAGGCAACTTTCAATTTATTTTAACTAGGTACAATAGCTATCAAATAGTTATTAACTATTTAATAGCTACCTAGCTAAAATAAAGATAAATTTACCTGTAAAATAAAAACTAACCTAAGTTACAATTACACCAAACACTACACTATACTTTAATAAATTAATCCTATTTAAAACTAAATACTTACCTGTAAAATAAACCCTAAGATAGCTACAATATAATTAATAATTACATTGTAGCTATTTTAGGATTTATATTTATTTTACAGTTAACTTTGTATTTATTTTAGCTAGTTAGAATAGTTATTAAATAGTTATTAACTATTTAATAACTACCTAGCTAAAAGAAATACAAAAATACCTGTAAAATAAATCCTAACCTAAGTTACAATTAAACCTAACACTACACTATCATTAAATTAATTAAATAAATTACCTACAAATAACTAAAATTAAATTCAATTAAATAAACTAACTAAAGTACAAAAAATAAAAAAAATAAGTTACAAACATTTAAAAAATATTACAACAATTTTAAGCTACTTACACCTAATCTAAGCCCCCTAATGAAATAACAAAGCCCCCAAAATAAAAAAAATGCCCTACCCTATTCTAAATTAAAAAGTTACCAGCTCTTTTACCTTACCAGCCCTTAAAAGGGCCTTTTGCGGGGCATGCCCCAAAGAATTCAGCTCTTTTGCCTGTAAAAGAAAAATACAACCCCCCCAACATTAAAACCCACCACCCACATACCCCTAATCTAACCCAAACCCCCTTAAATAAACCTAACACTACCCCCTGAAGATCATCCTACCTTGAGTCGTCTTCAGCCAGCCGACCACCGATGGAACCGAAGAGGAGATCCGGAGCGGCAGAAGTCATCATCCAAGGGGCGCTGAAGAAGTCTTCCATCCGATGAAGTCATCATCCAGGCGGCGCTGAAGAGGTCTTCCAACCGGGCGATGTCATCTTCCAAGCGGCATCTTCAATCTTCTTTCTTCCGGATCCATCTTCATCCCGCCGACGCGGAACAACAGCCAATAGAATGTGAGCTCAATCTGATTGGCTGACTTAATTCCGATTGGCTGATAGAATCCTATCAGCCAATCGGAATTGAAGGGACGCCATCTTGGATGACGTCCCTTAAAGGAACCTTCATTCAGTCGTCGGCCGTCGGGGAAGAAGGATGTTCCGCGTCGGCGGGATGAAGATGGATCCGGAAGAAAGAAGATTGAAGATGCCGCTTGGAAGACCTCTTCAGCAACCGCCTGGATGATGACTTCATCGGATGGAAGACTTCTTCAGCGCCCCTTGGATGATGACTTCTGCCGCTCCGGATCTCCTCTTCGGTTCCATCGGTGGTCGGCTGGCTGAAGACGACTCAAGGTAGGATGATCTTCAGGGGGGTAGTGTTAGGTTTATTTAAGGGGGGTTTGGGTTAGATTAGGGGTATGTGGGTGGTGGGTTTTAATGTTGGGGGGGTTGTATTTTTCTTTTACAGGCAAAAGAGCTGAATTCTTTGGGGCATGCCCCACAAAAGGCCCTTTTAAGGGCTGGTAAGGTAAAAGAGCTGGTAACTTTTTAATTTAGAATAGGGTAGGGCATTTTTTTTATTTTGGGGGGCTTTGTTATTTTATTAGAGGGCTTAGATTAGGTGTAAATAGCTTAAAATTGTTGTAATATTTTTTAAATGTTTGTAACTTATTTTTTTTATTTTTTGTAACCTAGCTTTTTTTATTTTTTGTACTTTAGTTATTTAATTGAATTTAATTGTAGTTATTTGTTAGGTGTAATTGTAACTTAGGTTAGTTTTTATTTTACAGGTAAATTTCTCTTTATTTTAGCTAGGTAGCTATTAAATAGTTAATAACTATTTAATAGCTATTGTACCTAGTTAAAATAAATTGAAAGATGCCTGTAA